>NC_092722.1:68051326-68263811 GCF_047496885.1 Scyliorhinus torazame | reverse complement strand
TCTCTCCCCCCCCCCTCTCTCTCTCTCCCCCCCCCCCTCTCTCTCTCTCCCCCCCCCCCCTCTCTCTCTCTCTCCCCCCCCCCCCTCTCTCTCTCTCCCCCCCCCCCTCTCTCTCTCTCCCCCCCCCCTCTCTCTCTCCCCCCCCCCCCCTCTCTCTCTCTCCCCCCCCCCCCTCTCTCTCTCTCCCCCCCCCCCCCTCTCTCTCTCTCCCCCCCCCCCCCTCTCTCTCTCTCCCCCCCCCCCCTCTCTCTCTCTCCCCCCCCCCTCTCTCTCTCTCCCCCCCCCCTCTCTCTCTCTCCCCCCCCCCTCTCTCTCTCTCTCCCCCCCCCCTCTTCCCTCCTCCGTCTCTCATCCTTCCCCCTTCCCGCCCGCATTTCACCCGTCCTACCTCTGGCCCATCAGAGGCTCCAGTTTCTTCAGGAGGCCTCTCTCAGCCTCCGACTCGGCTCCATTCTCCCCGATCAGCTTACAGTCGCCGGACTGGGAGGCGGCTCGGAGACCCGGCAGTAGCGGGACGAGGAGAAGGATCCTCGGGAGGAGGCCGGGTGGGAGCGGGATGATCCGGAGCGGCATCGGGACCACAGGCGCAGGGGTGAGAGAGGCGGTGCTTCCGGGTTAGGCCCCGCCCCCTGGGGCCAGGCCCCGCCCCCTGAAGCCAGGCCCCGCCCCCTGAAGCCAGGCCCCGCCCCCTGAAGCCAGGCCCCGCCCCCTGGAACCCACCACCTCCCCTGGAACATCCTTCACGCCACATCGCCCCCCCCCCCACTCTCTCCACCCAATGTCTCTCCCCCCTCTCTCCTTAAACCACCAGTCTTCCCTTAACCACCCCACTCTCCTCTCACCCCCCCCACTCTCACCATCACCCCCACTCATCCCTTAACCAATTCTCCCCTAAACCCTCACTCTCCCCTAACACTCCCCACTCTCCCCTAACACTCCCCACTCTCCCCTAACACTCCCCACTCTCCCCCTAACACTCCCCACTCTCCCCCTAACACTCCCCACTCTCCCCTAACACTCCCCACTCTCCCCCTAATTCCCCACTCTCCCCCTAATACTCCCCACTCTCCCCCCTAATTCCCCACTCTCCCCTAACACTCCCCACTCTCCCCCTAATACTCCCCACTCTCCCCCTAACATTCCCCACTCTCCCCTAACACTCCCCACTCTCCCCTAACACTCCCCACTCTCCCCCTAATACTCCCCACTCTCCCCTAACACTCCCCACTCTCCCCTAACACTCCCCACTCTCCCCCTAATCCCCCACTCTCCCCTTAATGCCCCTCTCTCCCCCAACACTCCCCACTTTCCCTGTAACCCCCCCACTCTCTTTGTAACCACCCCACTCTTCCCCTAACACCCCCACTCTCCCATAACACTCCCCCTAAAGCCCACACTTTCTCCATAACCCCCAACTCTCCCCTAATGCTCCCACTCTCCCCCTAATGCCCCTTCTCCGCTAGGGGCTGGTTTAGCACAGGGCTAAATCGCTGGCTTTTAAAGCAGACCAAGGCAGGCCAGCAGCACAGTTCTATTCCCGTACCAGCCTCCCCGAACAGGCGCCGGAATGTGGTGACTAGGGGCTTTTCACTGTAACTTCATTTGAGGCCTACTTGTGACAATAAGCGATCTTCATTTAATTTCCCCCTAACGCCCCATTCTCTCCATAACACCCCATTCTCCCCTAATGCCCCCTCTCTGCTAACGCCCCCACTCTCCCCCTAACACCCTCACTCTCCCTCTAATGCCTCCTCTCCCCCTAACGCCCCATTCTCTCCGTACCACCCCATTCTCCCCCTAATGCCCCCTCTCCGCTACACGCATCACTGGCTGATGTGGCACTCTCCCCCTAACACCCTCACTCTCCCTCTAATGCCCCCTCTCCCACTAATGCCCCATTCTCCCCTAACACCCCACATTTTCCTTGTCACTCCTCCCACACTCCGTAAACCATTACCCCACCCTCACACAACCCTCAACCCCACCCTCTCCCCCACCTTCACCCCCACCCTCACCCGTCATAGCTGTCTCCAACACCCTTCACCACCCCAGCAACATTCACCTCGGTTGGGCACTTTAGTGGAGAAGCTCCTGGGACACTGAAGCGCACCACACACATGGTCCAGGACAGTAGGTGGTGGTAGGAACTCCTGAGGGGCCGGACGGTCGGAGGGTAGGCCGATCCCAGGTCTAGCTGCCGTCCAGACGTGTTTCGTGCTTCTGGAATGGACGGTCCCATCGATTGTGGAGATGCAGTTGGAGAACCAGGGACTACATGAGGGGTTGTCGGTGAGCATCCAGTACCTGCAGGTACAGTTGGAGGAATCCATAGAACATACAAAACATCGAATTTACAGTGCAGAAGGAGACCATTTGGCCCATCGAGTCTGCACCGGCCCTTGGAAAGACCACGCCACTTAAGCCCACACTTCCAACCTATCCCCATAACCCAGTAACCCCTCCTAAACTTTTTGGACACGCAGGACAATTTATCATGGCCAATCCACCCTAACCTGCACATCTTTGGACTGTGGGAGGAAACTGGAGCACCCGGAGGAAACCCACGCAGACAGTGACCCAAGCCGGGAATCGAACCTGGGACCCTGGAGCTGTGAATTCACAGTGCTAACCACTGTGCTACCGTGCCACAGCAGGAGATGAGGCCGACAATGCATGCCACCCAGGGCAACACCACACGAGTGGCATCTGCGGTGGAGGCTTTGGGGGCAAGAGTTTCAGCTATGGATCAGCATGTCCTGGGTACTCTGTGCAGGCGGTGGCCGAGGCCTAGGTCAGGGCTGCCCTACCACAGGCAGTCATGTGCCAGAGCCACCTAGACTTTGCAGCGGCGCTCCTGAGTGTGACCCAATCACAGCGGGTCATGGTTGAGAGCGTCGGCAGTGTTTCCCAGGCACTGGCCAATGTGGAACAGATACAGAGGGCGGTAGCCCAATCTCAGAGGATGATGGGCGGAGTCACTGGCTGATGTGGCACAGGCCCAGAAGGTGGCACTGTCACAGCGTGATGTGGCGCAGTCCCAAATGGAGATGGTCCATTCCCTGTGCTTCATGGCCCCTAGCATGCAGACCCTGGTCGAGACCAGAGCGGGCCTCCGGAGCTGGCAGGACCAGGTAGAGGGGACTTTCCTGGATTAGCTCCGCTCGCAACCCAGTCCCATGGAGAGCCCGGGGGCTTCCCGAGGAAGGAGGAGGTGATGGGCCCTGTGCCAGTGACTCCCGCAGGGGAGGTGCCAGAACAGTGCAGCACCTCGGACCCCCCCCCCCCCCCCCCCCCCCCGCCCCTCCTGTTCCTTGCATATCACTTGGGCAGAGGGTAGATCAGGCGTCACCACGCCACCTGAGACACCCGATCAGCAACCGGGCCCATTCAGGCGTGGTTGCCCAGAAGACGGCCGCCATAGAGGAATCAGGTTGCAGGGTGGGAATCACAGCAGGCCGCCTCCACTCCTGCTGTACCATCTGGGGATCCACCTAGATATAGCGTTATGGCCAGTAACGCCAGAAAAGTAGACACCAGTTAAGTTGGCACGGGTGCAGGGCACAGTACAGCGATAGGGGCTATCACATTAAACACCTGTGCACAATGTTACAAACTGCCTCTGTGCTCTGTCAGGCATGTCGGAAGGGTTTGATGGGTGGGCTGATGTGGGCTGGCTGCAGAGTGGACGCGGAAGAGTGGGGAGTGGACGGACACTGGGGGTGGGCTTGGCTCAGGGACTGCAGTTCAGCCGGTGCTCACTGCTCCAGTGTTCCCCCCCCCCCCCCTTTCCACCTCCACCACCCAGGGATCCGATGGACCGTATGATGGAATGGCCAGTTTGCATGCAGGGATAACCCAGGTGGATGGTGGCAAATGTCAGACATTGTCAAACGATATGGAGCACCAGAGCTCATCGCAGAGCAGGTCGCCCTCATCCTCTATCTCAGTGTTTTTCAAACTTTTTTTCCGGGGACCCATTTTTACCAACCAGCCAACCTTTGCGACCCACGCCGGCCGACTTTGGGACCCACGCCAGCCGACCTTCACGACCCATGCCGGCCAAACTTTGCGACCGATGCCAGCCGACCTTCGTGACCCACGCCAGCTGACCTTTGCGGCCAACGCCGGCCGACCTTCGTGACCCACGCCACCTGACCTTTGCGGCCAACGCCGGCCGACCTTCGTGACCCACGCCGGCCGACCTTTGCGACCCACGCCAGCCGACCTTCACGACCCATGCGGCCAAACTTTGCGACCGATGCCAGCCGACCTTCGTGACCCACGCCAGCTGACCTTTGCGGCCAACGCCGGCCGACCTTCGTGACCCACGCCAGCTGACCTTTGCGGCCAACGCCGGCCGACCTTCGTGACCCACGCCGGCCGACCTTTGCGACCCACGCCAGCCGAACTTTGGGAGCCACCATTTTCTCTTACTTTGAATGCGACAGGTGAGCCTGCTTGGTCCTCACGCTCTCACCACAATCAGGTTCATAGGAGGAGAGCGTGGCTTTTGTACCTCAGTTCATAAACTCTGAGTAGCTCCCCTGTTGTAGTCTCCGCCCCCTCCAAAATGGTGTCATCGCTTCGCGTGGCGCACACTGTTGAAACGGCGTTGGCGCGTCACCTGAATGTCCCTCTCCCGATGCTCTGCTCCCGATGGGCTGTGTTCCCTGTTAAGTAATGGGTTAAGAGACATTGCAATTAGTTGTCTCATTTATGTTAAGCATCCAATAATTGACACTGATATGTAAAGAGGCTTCAGATGGCCTTTGTGTCAGGTGATGTGATGATAGAGTTTGTGCAGAGTCTGTTAAAGTGAAATAAAGGTGTTTGTGAAAGGAACAGAACCTTCGACTCTTTATACAACAGCAGCTAAACGTCTACCAAATGGTAGCAGAGGATGGTTGCTGTGCAAATGTGAAGGGTTGAATGATACAACTTTTCCAGACCAAACCAAGGAGTGAATGAGAAGAAAAAAAAAGATATCTGGCTGAACCTAGGATAAAGATGGCCAGATATGACTATCCCCCTTATTTTCTGAAAGGGAATCGTACGACCAATGGAGAAGTGCAGTAGTTATGTGGACTAAGGTAACTGCTTTGGGAAAGAGAAAACAAGGTATGGCATTGGCTCTTTCTCTACCTTATGACAGTAAAATCCGAAGCAAAGTGTTTTCTGAGCTGGAATTGGAAGAGTTAGACTCAGAAGAAGGTCTGGAGACTCTATTACGTTATATGGATAAGATTTATAAAAAGGATGACTTGTTAAGTGCGTATGAAGCATGGTCGGATTTTGATAGGTTCCGGAAAATAGAGGATTTCTCCATGGAAGACTATATAATGGAATTTGGCAGACTATATAAAAGGCTGCAGAAACACAACCTGAAATTTCCACAGTCTGTGTTGGCCTTTAAATTACTTGACTGCTAGAGTGAGCAACATGGATAGGCTCCTGGTTTTGACAGGAGTTCAGTTTGCGGATAAGGATACCTTATTCGATCAGATAACAGAAGCTTTACAAAAGTTTCTGAGGAAACGTTCGATTCCGATGGCTCTGATGACCCACATAGGTCAGTCTGCAATAAAGCAGAATATGGAAGATACACTACTAACAGGATGGCGAAATCGTACGGCTACAAACAGGTTCCAAGACTATAGAAGGAGATCGGGACTATAGAAGGAGATCAGGAGGGCAGCACGGTAGCACAATTGCTTCACAGCTCCAGGGTCCCAGGTTCGATTCCAGCTTGGGTCACTGTCTGTGCAGAGTCTGCACATCCTCCCCGTGCCTGCGTGGGTTTCCTCCGGGTGCTCCGGTTTCCTCCCACAGTCCAAAGATGTGCAGGTTAGGTGGATTGGCCATGATAAATTGCCCTTAGTATTGGGTGGGGTTACTGGGTTATAGGGATAGGGTGGAGGTGTTAACCTTGGGTAGGGTGCTCTTTCCAAGAGCCGGTGCAGACTCGATGGGCCGAATGGCCTCCTTCTGCACTGTAAATTCTATGATAATCTATGAACCTACAATAGGAAGATGAACCTCAGAAATGCACGGGGCATGATAAATCAATGTTTTCGATGTGACTCTCAATACCATTATGCTTTCAACTGTCCAACTCGTTATGATAGAGTGTTTGAAGCGACACATGACACGGAAGAGTCAGAAGAGGAAAAAGATAGTGATCAGAAAGAAGGCATTGTCCTATTAACAAACAGTTTTTCGCTGGTAATGAGGGTGTTGGTTGCAGAATCCTTCAATTGTGCTGTATTGGACAGTGGCTGCACATTTACTGTGTGTGGAATTGACTGGTTAAAATGTTACCTGGACTCCTTGAATGCTGAAAATCGTAACAAGGTTAAGGAATTTGAAATTTCCACAAGTTTCAGGTTTGGGGATGAGAATACTCTGAAGTCGCTGAAAAGAGTGGTGATCCCTTTCAATATTGCCGGAGTGAATCATTTCATTAGCACGGATGTTGTATCAAGTGATACCTTTGCTTCTGAGCAGACCGTCGATGAAGACAGCACACATGAAACTGGATATGGAACAGGATAAGGCAACAGTTTTTGGAAAGATGGTGGACTTACAATTTACACAGTCGGGACACTATTGTATTCAATTACTGACAAATAATATTTCAAGTACAGTTGTTAAGGATGTGTTAATGGCAGTTGAAAATGGGACTTTAGCTGATAAAAAGCTTGTGGTATTAAAACTGCATAGGCAATTTGCACATCCGTCTCTTTGGAGGCTGAAAAATTTACTAAATGATGCAGGGGTAAGGGATGACGACTATACTAAACTGATAGAACAGGTTAGTGATCGCTGTGAAGTTTGTAGGAAGTACAGAAGGACACCAGCACCACCGATAGTAACCCTACCTTTGGCCAGGGATTTTAATGACATTGTGGCCATGGACCTTAAGATCTGGGATAAAGCAAATAATATATTTATTTTGCATTTTGTAGATTTAGCAACCAGTTTTAGTCAATCAACGATTGTACAAAGTAAAGAAAAGAGTAATTCTGGATCAAATCGTGGAAAAATGGAAAGGGACAGGAATGGGCCCACCAGCAAAATTCCTTACGGACAATGGGGGAGAATTTGCTAATGACGAGTTTAGGGATATGTGTCAAAACGTGAATATCGCAGTTATGAATACGGCTGCAGAAAGCCCATTTAGAAATGGTGTGTGTGAAAGAAACCATGCGGTAATAGATGACATGCTCTGGAAAATTTGGGCAGATAGACCTAACTGCAAGTTAAATTCAGCTTTAGCATGAGTGGTACATGCAAAGAATTCATTGCAGATGGTTGGAGGCTATAGTCCCTATCAATTAGTTTTTGGCAGAAATCCTAAAATTCCATCCATTTTGGATGACCAGCCTCCAGCTTGGGAGGGGACTACAATTAGCTCTGCCTTTGCTCAGCATTTAAATGCATTACATAGCAGTAGAAAAGTTTTTTTGGAAGCAGAGGTCTCTGACAGAATTCACAGAGCTTTAAGGCCATCAAATACCAGTTTTCAGCAAGGAGACATAGTATACTATAAGAGAGACAATTTTAATGAATGGCAAGGTCCAGGGAAGATCATAGGCATAGATGGTAAAACAATTATTTTGCCAACATGGCAATCAAACTGTTAGGGTACATTCAAGAAGGATAATGGGTACAGATGACAAATTTTCAAATTTATACAGAGCAGACAGACATGACGAGGAACCAGGGTCATCTGGTATGCACATTTTACAGAACTATGAGGACCAGTTAACTGATATAGACAGAGTTTCTGTAGAGGTTTCACAACACTTCTGATTAATTAGAACAGGCCATCTTTCCGAAAGGGCAACTACGAAAACTTGGTACAAAAATGACATGCTTGCCTGAAGGGTCTAGTCAATGGAAGGATGCAACTGTTATTAGTAGAGCAGGGAAGGCCACTGTATAAACATTGGTTGAATGTACAGCATTCAGGGGAAGAAGTCAAGACAATGGATTGGGAACACAAAGTTCAAAAATGTAGGGCACAGAAATGCAGTACAAGTTCAGATAGTACATCGGATAGTGAACAGGTCCGCAGGAAAAGGTCGAGAACTATTGAAAGGACATCCCACAGCAGAAGGGAAAGATCAAGCAGCAGCAGTACAGAACGAGATACCAGGCCGGAGAGGGGACGTAGTTTATCAAGGTCTCGGAACATGAGTAAGACTATGAATACCAATAGGAGTAGAAGCCCACGTGCACGTGAGATTTTGGTGGCTTCCAATAAATTAAATGAAGAAGTTATCAAAGATGCCAAACAGCAAGAACTACATAGTTGGAGTGAATTTGGGGTATACCCGGAAGTACCAGATAGGGGACAAAAAGCTCTATCCCACAGATGGATTTGCACGGAAAAGGTTTTTCTGGATGGAACTTATAAGGCAAAGGCCAGGCTTGTGGCAAGGGGATTTGAAGAAAACTTAGAAGATCAGGATTTAAGGGTAGATTCACCTATGGCAAGAAAGGTTATTTTAAAGATCTTCTTGGCTCTATTAGCCACAAAGGCATGGGAATGCAAATCTATAGATATAAAAGCTGCCTTTTTGCAGGGGCATCAGCTCCAGAGAGACATTTTTCTCCGTCCTCCTAAAGAAGCAGCTAACACAGAAGGGGTACTTTGGAAGTTGAACAAATGTGTATATGGATTAAATGATGCGTCTAGAGTCTGGTATTTATCAGTAAGGTCAGTTTTGTTAAAGTTAGGCTGTTGCCAGTTGAAAGCAGATCCAGCAATGTTTTACTGGCACTATAAAGGAAATCTTTCTGGCATCTTTATGATGCATGTCGATGATTTTTTGTCGGGTGGGACTAATGATTTCAAAGCTATTGTAATCTCTGGTTTGAGGAAAGAATTCAGGGTTGGAAGTCAGGCTTCCGTTGAATTTAAATATATTGGACTGGAAATCAGACAGACTATATTAGGGGCAACTTTACATCATCAATCTTATTTGGAAAGTATCAGCCCAATAGCAATTAGTCGTGGCCGGGTTTCACAAAAAGACGCAATGGTTTCAAAGATGGAAAAAGAGCAACTGCGAAGTTTAATTGGGCAACTGAATTGGTTAGGTAGACAGACTAAACTGGATGTGAGTTTTGATGTCTTAGAGTTGAGTACAAAAATGAATGATCCCAAAGTGGAAGACATAATAAGAGCAAATAAAGCATTGGTCAAACTAAAAATGCAGGAGTGTGTTTTGAGGTTCCTGGTTTTAGGTGAGCTTAGGCACTTGAAACTCATAGTTTATAGTGATGCGTCCTATGCAAATTTATGTGATGGGGTTTCAAGCGCAGGAGGTTTTATAATTCTCCTTTTGGGGAACAATGGTAAATGTTGCCCTCTTGTGTGGGAAACAAAGAAAATAAGGAGAGTGGTCAAAAGTACTTTGGCTGCTGAGACGTTAAGCCTTGTAGAGGCGGTGGATATGGCCTTTTATATATCTCGCATATTGACAGAAATTTTGGGATTAGGGGATTTGGGTAATATGCCTATTGAATGTCACATTGACAATAAATCCCTGTGGGAAAATGTGCACTCTACAAAAAGTGTCAATGAAGTAAGGTTAAGGATAGACATCGCAAGTTTGAAGCAGATGTTGGACAGAGGGGAAATAGCAAAAATTAAATGGGTCAACAGGAGCTATCAATTGTCAGACTGTTTTACAAAAAGAGGGGCTAGTTCACAGAAGCTTTGGGATATTGTTAATGAAGGGTGCCTGTTTCTGTGACTGTTTTTTTTCCAAAAATGAAAAAAAAAAAGAAGGGGTGAAATTGCATGTGTGTTTTTGAGTTTCTTGTAATTTTGTTTTCACCTAATTATTATTTTTTCTCCAAGGAAGGGGAGACTGTTAAGTAATGGGTTAAGAGACATTCCAATTAGTTGTCTCATTTATGTCAAGTATCCAATAATTGACACTGATATGTCAGGTGCTGTGATGATAGAGTTTGTGCAGAGTCTGTGAAAGTAAATTAAAGGTGTTTGTGAAAGGAGCAGAACCTTTGACTCTTTATACAACAGCAGCTAAATGTCTAACATTCCCGGCCCGGGAGCCGTGCTGCTCGCCGGGGGGGGGGGGGGGGGGGGGGGGTTCTGCGAGGGCTGGGAGGTGGGCAGGCATTGTGCTGTGGGGCAGCATTTGGCAGGTCGCGTCCGTGCACGGCCGGCGCCATGTTGTAAGGCGCGACCGCTGCAGGTCATTGCCGTGTGCATGCGCATCACAGACCCAGCCATTTTCTGGCTGCTTTTGGCGCGGGAGCCGGGAGTTTTACCTGGCGCCTCTACTAGCCCCTCACCAGTTCCGGAGTCAGTGAGGGTTCGGCACTGATTGTGGCATCGTAAAATGCCACAGTTCCCACGCTGGCGTCGGCACTTAGCCGCAGAAACGGAGTATCCAGCCCAACCTCTCTCTAAGTGTCGGCAAAACCAAGGAACTGATCATCGACTTCAGGAAGCGTAACACGACACACACCCTCTTCTAAATCAATGGGTCCGAAGTGGAGATGGTCGATAGCTTTAAGTTCCTGGGGGTCACCATCACCAACAGTCTGTCCGAGTCTACTCATGTTGATGCAACAGTCAAGAAAGCCCAACAACGTCTCTACTTCCTATGGAAACTAAAGAAATTCTGCATGTCTGCATCAACTCTCACAAACCTCTACAGTCGTGCCATAGAGAGCATCCTATCCGGCTGCATCTCAGCTTGGCATGGCAACTGCTCGGCCCAAGATCGCAAGAAACTGCAGAATGTGATGAACTCAGCCCAACGCATCACACAAGCTTGCCACCCTCCCATTGATTCTGTCTACACCTCCCGCTGCCTCAGGAAGGCAGACAGCATTGTCAGAGACCCCTCCCACACAGGCGTTGTCCTCTTCCAGACCCTTCCATCAGGCAGAAGTCTGAAGACCCGCACATCCAGACATTGGAACAGCTTCTTCCCCACGGCTACTAGACTCCTCAATGACTCCCCCTTGGACTGATCTGTTCCCTGTAAGAACACTATTCATGAAGCCCTCTGCCGCTCTTGTTTGGCCCTTGTTCCGCACTGTATCCAATCACTATTTGTCAATGTACTATTTGTCAAAGTACTCTATCGATTCTTCTTTTTATCTACTATGTACGTACTGTGTACGTTCCCTCGGCCGCAGAAAAATACTTTTCACTGTACTTCGGTACATGTGACAATAAATCAATCAAGCTTGCTCCTAATTCGAATATTTGTATGATTGCAGTGGGGCAGTATAGTCAGGAAGATTGACACTTGTCTGCAGCAAAGAGGCAGAGTCCAGGCGGCTGTGTTGCCTGCCCGATGCCAGGATTCAGGATATCTGATGTGGGCTGGAAAGAATCTTGCAGGATTGAGTGGTCGTCGTGGTCTATGTATGTACCAATGACACAAGGAACAAAGAAAGAGCTTCTTCTGAGGGAGCATGAGCAGCTAGGGGGTAAATTAAGAAGCAGAACCTCACAGGTAATCGTCTCTGGATGACTACCTGAGCCATGAGGAAATTGGCACAGGGTAAATCAGATTGGCGAGTTAAACCCGTGGCTCAAAGACTGGTCTGGGAGTAATGGGTGTAAATTCATGAGGCACTGGCACCAATTCAGGTCAGTGTGGGTGCTGTACTGTTGGGGCGGCCTCCACCTCACACATGCTGGGACCATGTGTCATCTCAGCAGATGGTAGGAAAGGCTTGAACCTAAATAGTGGGACACGGAATCAAGATTGAGAAGGTGTAGCCACCTAAATTGGCCAACTCCCGATTTAAAATGGCGAACGGCAAAGGCTGATGGGAAAGCCAGCCATCAAGACAGAAACCAGCAGCTGCAGGTTTGCTGTGTATTTACCTCAGCAAAAGCCAGACAACATCGATACCAGCGGCCATCAGCATCAGAAAGTAGCAGCCATCTGCACACTGATGAGCAATCCCCGGGAACAACAAGTAACATTTTGGACACACAAAGCAAAGCCAGACTCACCGGCGCCAGCAGGAGCCAACACAAAGGAGGTGAACGAGCACCTCAAGACCGCCCGTCGATCAGGGAACCGCTCCAGTATTGGAGAATATCGAACCACGCGATTGGGACAAAGTCCAATCACTTGGGACCAGGTACAGGGTCCGCCCCGAAAGGCGGGAAGCCCCTGGGGACTATAAGAGTCGAGCCCCAAGTTCAAATCGCTCTCTCTTCACCGCTGCATCCTGCCTGGGTCACCCAGCAACACGGACCAACATTGACCGTGACCGGTGCAGTGACGACCGACAGAAGTAAGTGTCAATTCAACGCTCGCTACAAGATAGGCGCTCCTAGCTACCAATCCGTACCAACTTCGAATCCCGCAGACTCAGAACCCGAACGAAAGACCATTTGTTCCCCTGACCTGATGGGCCAGTCCAAAGTTAAGTATAGGCCTGTTAGTTGGAGAAGTAGCTTAGACGTAGAATTTGTGCATGAGTAGCGATTACTGTGTATAATAAATGTGCTTTGATTTAAATCTTACTAATCGGTGTATTGGGTTATTGATCATTACTCGGACTTGAACCTCGTGGCGGTATCAGAAAGATACCTGGCGACTCGAGAGCAAAGGTAATAAAACAGAGCAATTGAACCAAGGAGAAAATCAGCAACAAAGGTGTGATGAAATAAGAAGAGAAGACAAGGCAGCAGAGAAGTACGGCAAATGACAATCAGAGCGTGGTAGGGAGGGACGGAGTTCACAAAGCTCAGAGTGCACCAGCAGAAGACGTTCCTGGTTATAAAAATAGGAAAAAGACAGAATTACCTGAATGCACCTCGCAAAACAGATGAATTGGCAGCGTCGTTACAGCCCCAAATTATGAACGGCCATATTGAAATTCTGAAGGATATTTAAATGAGCAGAATGGTAGCATAGTGGGTAGCACTGTTGCTTCACAACTCTAAGGTCCCAGGTTCGATTCCCGACTTGGGTCACTGTCTGTGTAGAGTCGGCACATTCTCCCCGTGTCTGTGTGGGTTTCCTCCGGTTGCTCCGGTTTCCTCTCACAAGTCCCGAAAGACGTGCTGTTAGGGGAATTGAACATTCTGAATTCTCCCGCAGTGTACCCGAACAGGCGCCGGAATGTGGCGACGAGGAAATTTTCACAGTATCTTCATTGCAGTGTTGATGTAAGCTTACTTGTGACAATAAAGATTATTATTGTCATGTGAGAGTGCCTTTAAGAAATGGATGTTTAAACAATGTACCTTTAAGAAATGGAGCTGCTCATATTACTGAAGTGATGTCAGAGGGTGGGGGGAGCTGAGCTGATCTCACTTCTGCTTTTGGTTTCAGTTTGAGAGAGCAGCTTGGGTGTGTCTATGTGTTTTGCTGAGAGCAGCTGAAAAGTGCCTGGCTGGTTTTGCTGAGAGCAGCTGAAAAGTGCCTGGCTGGTTCGTTGAGAGCTGCATGAAAGGAGAAAGTCAGTTTGAGAGAGCAGCTTGGGTGTGTCTGTGTGTTTCCAGTGAGCTGCAAGAAGAAAACACAGAACTGGACTGTTGATGTCTGCAAATCCAAAGACTATAAGTATATTGAATGTAACCTCATGTCTGTTGTTAAAGGGGAAGTCTTTTGGATGTTTGAAGGAACATTTTGAGGGATTATTTAGTGTTGTATTATTTTTGGGGTTATCTTTGAAGTAAGGAGTGTTAAGGGATCCAATGTTTATTTAAAAGGTTAAGTTGAGTTCATGGAATAAACATTGTTTTGTTTAAAAACCCACGTGTCCATAATTGTAATATCACACCTGGGGAACAAGCCGTGTGCTTCAAAAGCAACAACCCATTAAAGGGAGAAGTTGGTTGAACTCCATGATACATTTTGGTGTTCTGAAAACACCTCGCCCATAACAATTGGGGGCTCGTCCGGGATAAAAGTCTATCTATTGGATTGACTTTTGTGAACTTAAAGACAGTGAAGGAGTGTTGCTTTTCTGGTGTGGTATTTTAGTTTAAGTGGGGAGAGTGTTGTGAACAAAGGCTCTTTTGGAGGCTCAGAAATTTTTCGGAATGGACGCGGTAACACATGATACCTTACAGACAGAGATTAAAAACAGACTGTTAGGTTTGGCAAAAAGCATTGCAGTTAACGCTGTCTAGCAAAATACAAAAAGATGAGGTACTCAACGCGGTATCTGCGCATTTACATTTGCCTGTGATACATTCTGACTCATTAGATTTGGCAAAGCTCCAGTTGTAGATCAAGCAATTTGAACATGAAAAAGAATTAAAGCAACTTGAACAAGAAAATGAATTAAAGCAGCTCGAATATGCAATGAAAGAAAAAGAAAGAGATAGAGACAGAGAGGAGAAAAAAAAAGGTGAGAGTAGAAAGAAACAAAGAAAGAGATAGAGAGGAAAGGGAAAAAGAGAGAGAGTTGGAACTTCAGAAGATGGCTCTGAAACATGAAAATCAGTTCAAATTGGCAGACGCAAAGGGACTCCTACAGTTGCAGGAGATGGATGAGGATAATGAGACAGAACGTCATAGTCAAAGACGTGGTGGGGATCTATTTAAGTATGTCCAAGCATTGCCAAGGTTTGACAAGAAGGAGGTAGAAGCCTTTTTCATTTCATTTGAGAAGGTAGCTAAACAAATGCAATGGCCACAGGACATGTGGGTATTACTGATTTAAACAAAGCTGGTAGGTACGGCTAGTGAAATGTTTGCATCACTACCGGCGGAGGTATCTGGAACGTATGAGGAGGTGAAGAAATCCATCTTAAGTGCAGATGAGCTAGTGCCTGAAGCTTACAGCCAAAGGTTTGGAAATTTAAGGAAAGAATTTGGTCAAACATACATGGAGTTTGAAAGGCTCAAACAGAGTAATTTTGATAGGTGGATAAGGGCTTTGAAAATAGACCAAACGTATGAAGCTCTCAGAGAAATTATACTTTTAGAGGAGTTTAAAAATTCAATTCCTGATGTAGTGAGAACTCATGTGGAAGAACAGAGGGTTAAAACTGCAAGATTAGCAGCAGAAATGGCAGATGATTATGAATTAGTTCATAAATCAAAGATTGGTTTCCGACATCAGTTCCAGCGGGTGAGGGATAGAAACTGGGGACATGAAAAATACTCAAGTGGTAAAGGTAAAGGTGATCTGATGGGAGATAATAAGGAGAGTGTACCTCAGATTAAAAAAGAAATCCAGGAGGGTGGATAAGAAATGAAAAGTTTCAAATGTTTTCACTGTAATAAACTAGGCCATGTAAAGTCACAGTGTTGGTGGTTGAAGAACAGCACCGGAAAGGCTGATGTGGTAAAACAGGATAAGACAGTGGGATTTATTAGAGTGGTAAAGGAAAGCCCAAGGGAAGCGGAGGAGGTGCAAATGATTGTACAGCCTGTTCAAGAAGTAATTGTTAAGAAGGTGTCAGATGTCTTTAAAGAAGGACTTCCGGGTGCGGCGATGACCAGCTAAGTCGCACGTTTCGGCAGCTCCCGGTGGAACGGACTTTTGGGCTCTTAATAAGAGCCCCAACGGCAATTTTAACGGCTAAAAGTACTGTGCGGTAAACCAGAAGGGAATCCCCCCTGGATACGGATGGAAAAAGGAGAGGAAAGTGGCCGGATTGCGGTGGATCCTCTAGAGCAGTGGCAAGGAAGGCAAGCAAAAACCAAGATGGCGTTGGAAGGTGGCAGTTTAATATGAGGCCCTGAACAACACGAGTTTTTGAAACGCTGCGTGGAAGAGCTTAAAAAGGAGATGAAGAAGGAGCTGTTGGCCCCGATATTACAGGCGATTGAAGGGCTAAAAGATGAGCAAAAGACCCAGGAGCGGGAGCTTCAGGTCGTGAAGGCAAAGGCTGCCGAGAACGAGGACGATATACAGGGCCTGGTGGTGAAGACGGAGATGCACGAGGCACACCATAAACGATGTGTGGAAAGGCTGGAGGTGCTGGAGAATAATGCGAGGAGGAAGAATTTAAGGATTCTTGGTCTTCCTGAAGGTGCAGAAGGGGCGGACGTCGGAGCATATGTGAGCACGATGCTGCACCCGTTAATGGGAGCGGAGGCCCCGACGGGTCCGTTGGAGGTGGAGGGAGCATACCGAGTGATGGTGCGAGGACCGAGAGCAGGAGAAATTCCCAGAGCCATAGTGGTGAGATTCCTCCGTTTTAAGGACAGAGAGATGGTCCTCAGATGGGCAAAGAAAACTCGGAGCAGTAGGTGGGAGAACGCGGTGATCTGCGTATATCAAGACTGGAGTGCGGAGGTGGCGAGAAGGAGGGCGAGCTTTAATCGGGCCAAGGCGGTGCTTCATAAAAAGATTACATTTGGAATGCTGCAGCCGGCAAGACTGTGGGTCACATATCAAGGGAAGCACCACTACTTTGAAACGGCGGATGAGGCGTGGACATTTATTGTTGAAGAGAAATTGGAATAAGCGGGTTATTAAAAAAGAACGTTTGAGACAAAGTGGTGGGGCGAATATGGGGGGGGCGAAGAGGGGGGAGAAAGGGGGGAGAGATGATTTTTATGTTGTTAATCCTGCGACCCGGTAACTTTTCTCTCTTCCACAGGTTGTGGGGGAGGGAGGTGGAGGAGCTGGGGGCGTAGGCCATTGGGGGCGGGGCCAAAAGGGAAGCGCGGGCTTTGTTCCCGTGCTATGATAATTATGGCGGGAATAGGGAAGCAGGAAGGAGGGGGCGTCGCACGGTGCGAGCCGAGGTCACGGGGGGAAGCCGAGGTCGGCCAGAGTTTGCTGACTTCTGGGAGCAACATGGGGGGTGTAACTACGCGAGTGGGGGATCTAGCGGGGGGGGGTGGGAGGGGGGATTTACTAGGTTGCTGCTGCTGGAGAAAGGGGGAGCTGGTATGGGGTGGGGTGGGCGGGGCGGGAGGGCACCGCCTGGGGGGGGGGACAGCTGCGTGGGAACCGGGTGAGGAGCTGGATAAAAGGGGATGGCTAATCGACAAGGGGGAGGGGTAAAGAGCTCCCCAACCCGGCTGATCACGTGGAATGTGAGAGGGCTGAACGGGCCGATAAAGAGGGCACGGGTACTCGCACACCTTAAGAAACTTAAGGCAGATGTGGTTATGTTACAGGAGACGCATTTGAAACTGATAGACCAGGTTAGACTACGCAAAGGATGGGTGGGGCAGGTGTTTCATTCGGGGCTAGATGCGAAAAACAGGGGGGTGGCTATACTAGTGGGGAAGCGGGTAATGTTTGAGGCAAAGACCATAGTGGCGGATAGTGGGGGCAGATACGTGATGGTGAGTGGCAAATTACAGGGGGAGGCGGTGGTCTTGGTGAACGTATATGTCCCGAACTGGGATGATGCCAACTTTATGAGGCGCATGTTAGGACGTATCCCGGACCTAGAGGTGGGGAAGTTGGTAATGGGTGGAGATTTTAACACGGTGCTGGAACCAGGGCTGGACAGATCGAGGTCCAGGACTGGAAGGAGGCCGGCAGCAGCCAAGGTGCTTAAAGACTTTATGGAGCAGATGGGAGGAGTAGACCCATGGAGATTTAGCAGACCTAGGAGCAAGGAGTTTTCGTTTTTCTCCTATGTCCACAAAGTTTATTCGCGAATAGACTTTTTTGTTTTGGGAAGGGCGTTGATCCCGAAGGTGAGGGGGACGGAGTATACGGCGATAGCTATTTCGGATCACGCTCCACACTGGGTGGACTTGGAGATAGGGGAGGAAAAAGAACGGCGTCCACCCTGGAGAATGGATAAGGGACTAATAGCGGATGAGGGGGTGTGTCTAAGGGTGAGGGGGTGTATTGAAAAGTACTTGGAACTCAATGATAATGGGGAGGTCCAGGTGGGAGTGGTCTGGGAGGCGCTGAAGGCAGTGCTTAGAGGGGAGCTGATATCAATCAGGGCACATAAAGGAAAGCAGGAGAGTAGGGAACGGGAGCGGTTGCTGCAAGAACTTCTGAGGGTGGACAGGCAATATGCGGAGGCACCGGAGGAGGGACTGTACAGGCAAAGGCTACACGTAGAATTTGATTTGCTGACAACGGGTACTGCAGAGGCACAGTGGAGGAAGGCACAGGGTGTACAGTACGAATATGGGGAGAAGGCGAGCAGGTTGCTGGCCCACCAATTGAGGAAAAGGGGAGCAGCGAGGGAAATAGGGGGAGTGAGGGATGAGGAGGGAGAGATGGAGCGGGGAGCGGAGAGAGTGAATGGAGTGTTCAAGGCATTCTATGAAAGATTATATGAAGCTCAGCCCCCGGATGGGAAGGAGAGAATGATGTGTTTTCTGGACCAGCTGGAATTTCCTAAGGTGGCGGAGCAGGAGAGGGTGGGACTGGGAGCACAGATCGAAATGGAGGAAGTAGTGAAAGGAATTAGGAGCATGAAGGCGGGGAAGGCCCCGGGACCGGATGGATTCCCAGTTGAATTTTACAGGAAATATGTGGACTTGCTGGCCCCGCTACTGATGAGAACTTTTAATGAGGCGAGGGAAAGGGGACAGCTGCCCCCGACTATGTCAGAGGCAACGATATCGCTCCTCCTAAAGAGGATAGAGGATTGTGTCCCGGGGGTGGTCCATGAGGACCAAACTGGGTTTGTGAAGGGGAGACAGCTGAATACGAATATACGGAGGCTGCTAGGGGTAATGATGATGCCCCCACCAGAGGGGGAAGTGGAGATAGTGGTGGCGATGGATGCCGAGAAAGCATTTGATAGAGTGGAGTGGGATTATTTGTGGGATATGTTGAGGAGATTTGGCTTTGGAGATGAGTATATTAGATGGATACAGCTGCTGTATAGGGCCCCGATGGCGAGCGTGGTCACGAATGGACGGGGGTCTGCGTATTTTCGGCTCCATAGAGGGACGAGGCAGGGATGTCCTCTGTCCCCATTATTGTTTGCACTGGCGATAGAGCCCCTGGCAATAGCATTGAGGGGTTCCTGGAAGTGGAGGGGAGTACTCAGGGGAGGAGAAGAACACTGGGTATCTCTGTATGCGGACGATTTGTTGTTGTATGTGGTGGACCCGGCGGAGGGGATGCCAGAGATAATGCGGATACTTGGGGAGTTCGGATAATTTTCAGGATATAAACTGAACATGGGGAAAAGTGAGTTGTTTGTGGTGCATCCAGGGGAGCAGAGCAGAGAAATAGAGGACTTACCGCTGAGGAAGGTAACAAGGGACTTTCGCTACTTGGGGATCCAGATAGCCAAGAATTGGGGTACATTGCATAGGTTAAATTTAACTTGGTTGGTGGAACAGATGGAGGAGGACTTCAAGAGATGGGACATGGTATCCCTGTCACTGGCAGGGAGGGTGCAGGCGATTAAAATGGTGGTCCTCCCGAGATTCCTCTTTGTGTTTCAGTGCCTCCCGGTGGTGATCACGAAGGCTTTTTTCAAAAGGATTGAGAAGAGTATCATGAGTTTTGTGTGGGCCGGGAAGACCCCGAGAGTGAGGAAGGGATTTTTGCAGCGTAGTAGGGATAGGGGGGGGCTGGCACTACCGAGCCTAAGTGAGTACTACTGGGCCGCCAATATCTCAATGGTATGTAAGTGGATGGGAGAAGAGGAGGGAGCGGCGTGGAAGAGATTGGAGAGGGCGTCCTGCAGGGGGACTAGCCTACAAGCTATGATGATGGCGCCGTTGCCGTTCTCACCGAAGAAATACACCACAAGCCCGGTGGTGGTGGCTACTCTGAAAATTTGGGGGCAGTGGAGACGGCATAGGGGAAAGACGGGAGCCTCGGTGTGGTCCCCGATAAGAAATAACCATAGGTTTGCTCCGGGGAGAATGGATGGGGGATTTGGAACATGGCAAAGAGCAGGAGTAACACAATTGAGAGATCTGTTTGTAGATGGGACGTTTGCAAGTCTGGGAGCGCTGACCGAAAAATATGGGTTGCCCCAGGGGAATGCATTCCGGTATATGCAACTGAGGGCTTTTGTGAGGCAACAGGTGAGGGAATTCCCGCAGCTCCCGACTCAGGAGGTGCAGGACAGAGTGATCTCAAAGACATGGGTGGGGGACGGTAAGGTATCAGACATATATAGGGAAATGAGGGACAAGGGGGAGATTATGGTAGATGAGCTGAAAGGGAAATGGGAAGAAGAGCTGGGGAGGAGATTGAGGAGGGGCTGTGGGCTGATGCCCTAAGTAGGGTAAACTCATCGTCCTCGTGTGCCAGGCTAAGCCTGATACAATTTAAGGTGTTACACAGGGCGCATATGACTGGAGCACGGCTCAGTAAATTTTTTGGAGTAGAGGATAGGTGTGCGAGATGCTCGAGAAGCCCAGCGAATCACACCCACATGTTCTGGTCATGTCCGGCACTACAGGGGTTTTGGGTGGGGGTGACAAAGGTGCTTTCGAAGGTGGTGGGGGTCCAGGTCGAACCAAGCTGGGGGTTGGCTATATTCGGGGTTGCAGAAGAGCCGGGAGTGCAGGAGGCGAAAGAGGCTGATGTTTTGGCCTTTGCGTCCCTAGTAGCCCGGCGCAGGATGCTGTTGATGTGGAAGGAAGCCAAGCCCCCGGGTGTGGAGACCTGGATAAATGACATGGCAGGGTTTATAAAGCTGGAACGGATTAAGTTCGTCCTAAGGGGATCGGCTCAAGGGTTCACCAGGCGGTGGCAACCGTTCGTCGAATACCTCACAGAAAGATAGAGGGAATGGAAAAGAAGAAGACAGCAGCAGCAACCCAGGGGGGGGGGGGGGAGGAACCAGAAGAACTCTCAGGGATGTTAGTGTATAAGTCTAATATGTATAGGTTGTTGTTATAGGTATTGTATACTGGACGGCTGAATTGAATTTTTTGGAGGGTATTTATTTGGGGCAAGGCAGTTGCCATTTAGTTTTTTTGTAATTTTGATGTTGTTTATATATTATTTATTTCTTGTTTAAAAAACTGGCCATTGTTATTTGTATTGTTATATTACTGTGTAAAAGATACACAATGTACTGTTATGGTTGGCCAAAAACTTTGAATAAAATATATATTTTTTAAAAAAGATGTCTTCAAAGAATTTACTTGTGTGGGTAAAGTTTACTCATGTGTATCAGGAGGAGCAGGTAATTAAGTCACCATTTTAAGAGATACAGGGGCAAGTCAATCTTTAATGGTAAGAGATGAGGAATTATGTAGTTTGGGAAGAATGTTGCCAGAAAAGGTGGTGATATGTGGAATTCAGGGTGAGAGGAGTAGCATTCCAGTATATAAGGTAAGGTTGGAAAGTCCAGTGAAGAGTGATGAAGTGGTAGTAGGTGTAATAGATAAACTATATTGTCCAGTTTATCTTGGGTAATGATATAGCTGGATCGCAGGTGGGAGTGATGCCTACTGTGGTTGATAAGCCAGTGGAAAATTAGACAACTGAAGTGTTGAAGGACGAATATCCTGGGATTTTTCCGGATTGTGTAGTAACAAGGTCGCAAAGTCACAGGCTAAGACATGAGGAGAAATCAAAGAGTGAAGATGAAGTTGAAGTGCAATCATCAGAAACGATTTTTGATCAGATGGTTGAAAAAGAACAAGATCAGGTGGAGGATGAGGCGGATAATTTTAGTTCAGGAAAATTGGCGGAGGTACAACAGAAAGATGTAGAAATAAAACGGATATATCAGAAAGCATAGACGAAAAAGAAATCTGAGAGTATACCAGAGTGTTATTACCGTAAAAGTGATGTCTTGATGAGAAAATGGAGACCTGTACATATGCAGGTGGATGAAAAGTGGGCAGAAGTTCATCAAGTAGTATTGCCGGTAGGGTATAGAAAGGAGGTGTTGCGAGTTGCACAGCAGGTACCAGTGGGAGGTCATTTGGGAATAAGGAAAACTCAAGCTAAAATCCAGAAACATTTTTATTGGCCTGGACTCCATAAAGATGTAGTTAAATTTTGTCAATCATGTCACACATGTCAAGTGATAGGGAAACCTCAAGCAGTGATAAAACCAGTGCCCTTAATACCCATCCCAGCATTTGAGGAACCTTTTACAAGGGTCCTAATTGATTGTGTAGGACCGCTTCCTAAAACAAAAAGTGGGAATCAATATCTTTTGACTATAATGGATGTGTATATTAGGTTTCCAGAGGCCATTCCAGTACATAATCTTACAGCTAAAAGGATTGTGGAGGAGTTACTTAAATTCTTTACTAGATATGGACTACCCACAGAATTTCAATCGGATCAAGGATCGAATTTTACTTCAAAGTTATTCAAAGAAGTTATGGCTAGCTTAGGAATAACACAATTTAAATCAATTGCGTACCATCCAGAATCGCAGGGAGCGTTAGAAAGGTGGCATCAGACATTAAAGACAATGTTGAGGGCTTATTGTCAAGATTATACAGAGGATTGGGATAAAGGAATCACATTCGTATTGTTTGCAATTAGGGATGCACCTAATGAGTCTACCAAATTTAGTCCTTTTGAACTAATTTTTGGTCATGAGGTAAGAGGACCACTTAAATTGATTAAGGAAAAATTGGTGGGTGAGAAATCGGAAATTACACTATTGGATTACGTGTCAAATTTTAGGGAACGATTAAATAGAGCAGGTGAATTGGCTAGACAACATTTGAAAGTTGCACAAAATGTAATGAAACGGGTAGCGGACAAGAAAGCCAAAGTTCGTAGTTTTGCCAGTGGGGATAAAGTTTTAGTGTTGTTATCAGTGGTAGGTGAGCCTTTAAAAGCTAGGTTTTGTGGACCGTATCAGATTGAAAGGAAATTAAGTGAGGTGAATTGTGTGGTAAAAACACCAGATAGAAGGAAGACTCACCCAGTGTGTCATGTGAATATGCTTAAAAGGTACTTTGAAAGGGAAGGAGAGAAAAAGGAGGTTTTAATGATTCTAACTCAAAGTGACGAACCAAATCCAGATGACTGTGAATTTGACATACCTCAAATTAAATTGGAAAATGGGGATGTTCTTAAAAATTGGGATGAATTGTTAAGTTACCTTCCAATGAAACAAATTGAACTGACCTGAAAGAGTTATTGATATCACATGGGCAAGTTTGTAGAGATAAATTGGGAAGTACGAAAATGGCTATATCTGATGTAGATACTGTTCTATCAAACAACATCCATATAGACTTAATCCTTTAAAATTGGCACAGGTTAACAAAGAGATTGAGAGCATGCTTAAGAATGGCATAATTGAAGTGCGTTTCAGCCAATGGAGCTCACCCATTGTGATGGTACCTAAACCAGATGGTTCCCAACGGTTGTGTGTGGACTATAGAAAGGTGAATGCAGTTACAAGAACGGGCTCTTACCCTATCCCACGTTTGAAGGATTGCATTGAGAAAGTGGGACAATCTGCTTTTATTTTCAACTTCCAGACATGGAAAGAGCATTTTAAACATCGTATGGAGTTCTTCGATCAACTTCAGGAGGCGGGTTTGGTGATGAACCTAGCCGAAAGTGAATTTGGAGAAGCCCGAATCACTTTCCTTGCGGAGTGTCCGATACCCTCAAGACGAAGGGAAATAATACGATTTCTTAGCATGAGTAGATTTGATCGAATAGTTGTGCAAAGGTTTTGTGGCGTGATTACTCCACTGATGGACTTGCTAAAGAAACGTCAAAAATTTCAATGGACAGCGGACTTTTAACAGGCATTTGACTGCCTGAAAGCTGTAGTAACTGATGCTCCTGTATTGGAGAATTGCAAGGGACTTTGTGGTCAGATTGATCTAAATTATCTGATTCTAAAGAGAAATGTCGAGGAGCAGAGGAATGGATGGATCGTGCAAAGACTTTCTTGTTCAAAGAGACTGTCAATTGAGAAGATTTACGGTTGGAGGAAGAAGAACAAAGAAAAATGGACTATATTATACCTGTTTGCGTGTGTTGTATATTTACTGTCTACATTTCTTAGTGGATGGTGCAAAAGTGAAAAATGAAACCATCTTGAAGTTGATGGTTTATTTTTTTTTCTTGGGGGGAGGTGTCATGTGAGAGTGCCTTTAAGAAATGGATGTTTAAGCAATGTTCCTTTAAGAAATGGAGCTGCTCATATTATTGAAGTGATGTCAGAGGGTGGGGGGAGCTGAGCTGAGCTCACTTCTGCTTTTGGTTTCAGTTTGAGAGAGCAGCTTGAAATGAAATGAAATGAAAATCGCTTATTGTCACAAGTAGGCTTCAATGAAGTTACTGTGAAAAGCCCCTAGTCGCCACATTCCGGCGCCTGTTCGGGGAGGCTGGTACGGGAATTGAACCGTGCTGCTGGCCTGCCTTGGTCTGCTTTAAAAGCCAGCGATTTAGCCCAGTGAGCTAAACCAGCCTTTGGGTGTGTCTGTGTGTTTTGCTGAGAGCAGCTGAAAAGTGCCTGGCTGGTTTGCTGAGAGCTGCATGAAAGGAGAAAGCCAGTTTGAGAGAGCAGCTTGGGTGTGTCTGTGTGTTTCCAGTGAGCTGCAAGAAGAAAACACAGAACTGGTCTGTTGAAGTCTGCAAATCCAAAGATTGTAAGTATATTGAATGTAACCTCATGTCTGTTGTTAAAGGGGAAGTCTTTTGGATGTTTGAAGGAACATTTTGAGGGATTATTTAGTGTTGTATTATTTTGGGGTTATCTTTGAAGTGAGGGGTGTTAAGGGATCCAATGTTTATTTAAAAGGTTACGTTGAGTTCATGGAATAAACATTGTTTTGTTTAAAAACCCACGTGTCCATAATTGTAATATCACACCTGGGGAACAAGCCGTGTGCTTCAAAAGCAACAACCCATTAAAGGGAGAAGTTGGTTAAACTCCATGATACATTTTGGTGTTCTGAAAACACCTCGCCCATAACATTATATAAATACCAGCAGGAATATTTGAAAGGAGAGATATGAACAATTCAAATGACTGAACTTTAATCTCATGTGGAAACACTGGAAGCTGATTGTTACATCCCCAGGCATCCTAAACCCACCTGCCGCTGATCTATATTTCAGAATGTGGCAATGATCTGAGTTCAAAGAAAACTGACTCGGGAGGAAAGGCATTCAGCGGGATTCTCCGCCCGGCCTGCAGCGCGCCCACAACCCCGTGTTTCCAGCCGCTGTGGGGGTGGCCCACAACGGGAAACCCCATTGGCTGGCTTCGCCACGGAGCCCCGGGGGCACGACTCGCCGGAAAGCCGGGGCTGGCGAGACAGAGAATCCCGCCCATTCTGTGTACTCCGTTTCAGGAATACACAGGGAGCTAGGGTACAAAGGCAATTGCAGACCTGATTCGGGTGTACCACCTGCAGACCTGATGCTGGGGTGTGTTGGGTGCGTGTGTGTGTGGGGGGGGAGGGGATGTTTGGTTATATGTGTATGTGTGGGGTTGTGTATGTGTGTGGGGGTGTTGGAGTGTGTGGCAGCGTGTGTATGGGGGCGGGGATTTGTGTGTGTGGGAGGGATGGGGCTATTTGTGTGTGTGTGTGGGGGGATGTATGTGGGTGTGAGGTTTGTGTGGATGTGTGGGGGGATGTATGTGGGTGTGGGGTTTGTGTGTGGGGGGGGGTGGTCAGATCAACAGGGCTGGTTTAGCTCAGTTGGCAGGACAGCTGGTTTGTGATGCAGAGTGATGCCAGCAGTGCGGGTTCAATGCCCGGACCAGCTGAGGTTATTCATGACCTTCTCAACCTTACCTGAGGTGTGGTGATCCTCAGGTTAAATCACCACCAGTCAGCTCTCCCCCTTAAAGGGGAAAACAGCCCATGTTCATTTTGAACTATAATGAGTACCATGTGGCAGAGGAACAAGAAGAGGCAACCACTGTGGTGAGCCGCATATGGCTGTTGTATATATTATTGTATTTACTCACTGTTACTGTTGTTGTGTTAATGTTGTTGGCTCCGCCTGTGGCTCTGCCCCTCTAAGAAGATATATAACCCATCGATCCGGGACAGCCTCTCCGTGCGGGAGAAGCTACTGGTGGGCATATTCTAGCTGATTAAAACCACAGTTCTTGTTAACTACCATTTCGACTGGATTGATTAGTATCAATTGTGGTAGTCTTTGTAAAGGTATTACGGTACCTGGTAATGCTGGAACACCATTGGTAGATATTGTATGTTTCCCATTGGTCTAACTGTATGGTAGCTCCGCCCTGCTAGGCGGGGTATAAGAGCCCGTGCCGCCCCAGCAGCCTTCATTCTGTACCTGAGCTGCTGGGGGAAACATCTAGCTTATTAAAGCCTTCAGTTGGACTACAATCTCGCTTTAGTGGTCATTGATCGTGCATCAATTTAATAAGCTAGATTTGAAAGGATGGAGCTCCGAATCAAGCCAGAGTGTCTGCAACTCAGCCCCCATGTGGCGAACTCAGCGGCAATCTTCAAGCACTGGCTGGCGTGTTTTAAAGGATATCTTGGAATGGCCGAAAACACACCCATGGGAGAACAGAAAATGCAAGTCCCGCACTCAAGGGTGAGCCCGGAGATTTACACCCTCATCGAGGAAGAGGAAGACTTCGATGCAGCAATAGAGCTGCTAAAAAGACATTATATTCGCCCGGTAAACCAGGTCTACGCCCGACATCTGCTAGCAACGAAGCGACAAAGCCCTGGGGAATCACTGGAAGAATTCTACCATGCACTCCTGGTGTTGGGGAGAAACTGCAGCTGCCCGCAAGTTTCGGCGAGCGACCACACAAAACCTTTGATCCGGGACGCTTTCGTGGCAGGTATGCTGTCCTCCCAAATCCGCCAGCGATTGCTGGAAAAAGACACTCTAGGCCTCAAGGAGGCACAGGCCCTTGCAGGCTCTCTGGATGTGGCCTCCAGAAACACCCGCGCTTACGTTCCCGACCACACGGCAGCCCCCTGGGCAGCGTGGAACCCCTCCGCAGCCGACCCCGAGACATCCCCCACCCACAAGCTCGTGCAGACATCCCCCACCCACAAGCCCCGCTGCTACTTTTGCAGGCAGGCCAAGCACCCCCGGCAGCGCTGCCCGGCCCGCGCATCCACCTGCAAGGGATGCGGTAAAAAGGGCCACTTCATGGTGGTATGCCAGGCCCGTGCGGTCGCCGCGGTCTCCGGCGGCGAATGCGGACCGCCACCACAAACCTCTCCACGGTCCCCGTGCGGCCAGCGGGCGCCGCCATCTTCCTACTCCAGGGTCACGTGTGGCCCCCGGGTGCCGCCATCTTGTCCCGCGGACGCCACGTTCGATGGATGGGCGTCGCCATTTCGTGCACCCCCAGCCATGTGCGACCAATGAGAGCCGCCATCTTGGATGGACTCCCAGGACCCCAGCTCAGCTGACCACACACAGCCCGAAGAGAACACTCAAGCTGCTGAGATTAGCCTCGGTGACCCTGGATCAGTCTCAACTGCTACAACAACTGTACTAATCAACAGGCACGAGATGTCCTGCTTAATCGACTCTGGGAGCAGAGAGCTTAATACACCCCGACACGGTAAGGCGCTGTTCTCTCCTCATCCACCCCGCTAATCAAAAATCTCTCTGGCCTCCGGTTCCCACTCAATAGAGATAAAGTGGTTTTGTGTAGCAAACCTCACAGTCCAGGGAAGGGAGTTTAAAAATTACCGGCACTACGTCCTCCCCCATCTCTGCGCGGCCACACTCCTAGGTTTAGACTTCCAGTGTAATCTCCAAAGTCTAACTTCCAAATTCGGCGGCCCTATACCCTCCCTCTGTCTGCGGCCTCGCAACCCTCAAGGTCGATCCAACTTCCTTGTTTGCGAACCTCACCCCGGATTGCAAACCCGTCACCACCAGGAGCAGACGGTGCAGTGCCCAGGATCGGATCTTTATTAGGTCAGAGGTCCAAAGGCTACTGACGGAAGGAGTCATGGAAGCTAGCAACAGTCCCTGGAGAGCTCAAGTAGTGGTGGTAAAGACCGGGGAGAAGCATAGGATGGTAATCGACTACAGTCAGACCATCAACAGGTTTACACAGCTGGACGCGTACCCTCTTCCCCGCATATCCGACCTGGTAAACAAGATCGCGCATCACAAGGTCTTCTCCACGGTGGATCTTAAGTCCGCCTACCACCAGCTCCCCATCCGCACTAGTGACTGCAAATACACTGCCTTCGAGGCAGACGGGCGGCTCTATCACTTCTTAAGGGTTCCCTTCGGTGTCACCAACGGGGTCTCGGTCTTCCAGCACGAGATGAACCGAATGGTTGACCGGTACGGTTTACGGGCAACATTCCCGTATCTCAATAATGTCACCATCTGCGGCTACGACCAGCAGGACCACGACACCAACCTCCGAAAATTCCTCCAGACCGCAAAGATCCTTAACCTTACATACAACAAGGATAAATGCGTGTTTAGCACCGACCGCCTAGCCATCCTCGGCTACGCAGTGCAAAATGGAGTTATAGGCCCCTGAACGCATGCGCCCCGTTGGTGACAGCAAGGGCATCGCCTCGAGCAGGACGACCAGTTACAACCCCCGGGGTAACGGACAGGTAGAGAGGGAAAACGGAATGGTCTGGAAGACCATCCTACTGGCCCTACCGTCCAGGAATCTCCGAGTCTCCTACTGGCAGTCCTCCCGGATGCCCTCCACTCCATCCGGTCACTGCTTTGTACCACAACCAACCAGACACCTCACGAACGTCTCCTTGTCTTCCCCAGGAAGTCTTCCTCTGGGACCTTGCTCCTGACCCGGCTGGCAGCTCCCGGGCCCATCCTGCTCCGAAAACACGTGCGGGCGCCCAAGTCGGACCCGTTGGTCGAGAGGGTCCATCTTCTCCACGCTAACCCCCAGTACGCTTACGTGGCGTACCCCGACGGCCGACAAGATACGGTTTCCCTACGAGACCTGGCGCCCGCCGGAGCCCCACGCACACCCCAGCCACCAGTCCCACCCTCCCCTCCACCAGGGCACCTTACAGGAGGATCGGTCCTTCCACCGGCCCCGTCTAGGCCCCCCCACCCACCGACGCAGCCCGCAGACGCTCCCTTCCCAGGTCAACCGTTTTCCCCATCAGCGCCGTCTAGGGGTGTTGAAGCTGCCACAGAGATCGAGGACACGCACCCGGAGTCACAGACGCCCGAGCCTCCACCGGAGTCACCACCGAGGCTCCGAAGATCACAGAGGGCGACCAGGGCCCCCGATCGACTGATTGCTTCATCAGCTTCGTAAGAGGGAGGCAGCGAGGGAGATTGGTGGAGTTAAGGATAAAGGGGGGAATACGGTGCAGAGTGCGGTGAGAATGAACAAGGTATTTAGGGACTTCTACGGGGATCTGTACAGGTCTGAGCCCCAGAGGGGGAGGAGAGGATGTGACGATTCCTAGATCAGCTGAGGTTCCCGAGGGTGGAGGAGGAGGAGGTGGCTGATTTGGGGGCGCCGATTGGGCTGGAGGAGCTGGTTAAAGGATTGGGGAGCATGCAGGCGGGGAAGGCCCCAGGACCGGATGGGTTCCCGGTTGAATTCTACAGGAAATACGTGGACCTGCTGGGCCCGTTGCTAGTGAGGACTTTTAATAAGGCGAGGGAGGAGGGGCCTTGCCCCTGACAATGTCCAGGGCGCTGATTTCTTTGATCTTGAATCGGGACAAGGATCCATTGCAATGTGGGTCGTATAGACCGATCTCACTCCTCAATGTTGACGCTAAGTTGCTGGCGAAGGTGCTGGGTACGAGAATTGAGGACTGTGTCCCGGGGGTGATTCATGAGGACCAGACGGGATTTGTGAAGGGTAGGCAGCTCCGCACAAATGTGCGGAGGCTCCTCAATGTGATTATGATGCCCTCGGTGGAGGGGGAAGCGGAGGTAATGGCAGATATGGACGCGGAGAAGGCCTTTGATCGGGTGGAGCGGGAGTATCTTTGGGAAGTTTTGCGCAGGTTTGGGTTCGGGGAGGGGTTCATCAGTTGGGTCAGGCTGCTATATAGAGCCCCAGTGGCGAGTGTGGCTACGAACCGGCGGAGGTCAGAATACTTTCGGCTGTACCGGGGGACGAGGCAGGGGTGCCCCTTATCCCCCTTGTTGTTTGCACTGGCAATTGAACCATTGGCCATGGCACTGAGTGAGTCCAGGAAATGGAGGGGACTGGTCCGGGGGGGGAGAGGAACACCGGGTGTCGTTGTATGCCGATGACCTGTTGTTGTCTGTGGCGGATCCAGTGGAGGGGATGGCGGAGGTCATGCGGATCCTTAGGCAGTTTGGGGACTTTTCAGGGTATAAACTCAACGTAGGAAAGAGTGAGCTCTTTGTGGTGCATTCAGGGGACCAAGGAAGGGGGATAGACGAGCTACCGCTGAAGAAGGTGGAAAGGAGCTTTCGGTACCTAGGGATCCAAGTAGCCAGGAGTTGGGGGGCCCTGCACAAGCTCAATTTGACGTGGTTCGTGGAGCAGATAGAGGAGGATTTTAAAAGATGGGATATGCTGCCACTCTCACTAGCGGGTAGGGTGCAGTCGGTCAAAATGACGGTCCTCCCGAGGTTTCTCTTTGTGTTCCAGTGCCTTCCCATTATGATCCCCAAGGCCTTTTTCAAATGGGTAAGCAGGAGCATCATGGGATTTGTGTGGGCGAATAAGGCCCCGAGGGTGAAGAGGGTGTTTCTGGAGCGTAGCAGGGACAGGGGGGCTGGCTGCCGAATTTGTGTGGCTATTATTGGGCAGCCAATGTGGCGATGATTCGTAAGTGGGTATGGAGGGAGAGGGGGCGGCGGGGAAGAGGCTAGGGATAGCGAACTACATGGGCACGAGCCTGAGGGCGTTGGTGACAGCACCGCTGCCGCTCTCGCCGACAAGGTACACCACGAGTCTGGTGGTGGCGGCAACGCTGAAGATCTGGGGGCAGTGGAGGCAACACAGGGGCGAGGTGGGAGCCTCGGTTTGGTCCCCGATTCAGGAGAATCATCGGTTCGTCCCGGGAAGGATGGACGGGGGGTTTCGGAGCTGGCATCGGGCAGGGATGAGAAGAATGGGGGACCTGTTCATCGATGGGACGTTTGCGAGCCTAGGGCTGGAGGAGAAGTTTGGGCTACCCCCGGGAAACGCTTTCAGGTACATGCAAGTGAGGGCGTTTGTGAGGCGGCAGGTGAGGGAATTCCCGCTGCTTCCGGCACGTGGGATTCAGGACAGGGTGATTTCGGGTGTGTGGGTTGGAGAAGGCAAGGTTTTGGCGATTTACCAGGAGCTGAAGGAAGAGGAGGAGGCCTCGGTGGAGGAGTTAAAGGGCAAGTGGGAGGAGGAGCTCGTGGAGGAGATAGATAAGGGTCTGTGGGCTGATGCCCTGAGTAGGGCTAATTCTTCCTCCTCTTACGCCAGACTCAGCCTAATACAGTTTAAAGTTACTCACAGAGCGCATATGACAGGGGCGAGGTTGAATAGGTTCTTTGGGGTGGAGGACAGATGTGGGAGGTGCTCGAGGAGCCCGGCAAATCACGTCCATATCTTCTGGTCGTACCCGGCGCTGGATGAGTTTTGGAGGGGTTTTGCGAGGACTATGTCCATGGTGGTGAACGCCCGGGTCAAGCCGAGCTGGGGATTGGCACTATTTGGGGTATCGGACGAGCCGGGAGAGCAGGAGGCGAAAGAGGCCGGTATTCTGGCCTTCGCGTCCCTGGTAGCCCGGCGGAGGATTTTGTTATTGTGGAAAGATGCGAAGCCCCCTAGTGTGGAAGCTTGGATCAATGACATGGCAGGGTTCATCAAGCTGGAGAGGATAAAGTTTGCCTTGCGAGGGTCTGTGCAGGGGTTCCTCAGGCAACCGTTCCTAGACTATCTCGCGGAGCGTTAGGAGGAGGTCAGCAGCAGCAGCCCAGGGGCGGGGGGGTGGGGGGGGGGTTTCTTTTAAGGTGGCGTTTGGGTGAAGGTGTTTTTTTCCCCTCCTATTTGTGTTTTTAAATGTTGTATGGGGGGGTTATTGTATATGGGGGAATTCCAATGTATAATTTCTGATTGTTGTATTCTTGTTTCTTTCTTTTTGCTGGAGGGGGGGGGGGTTTGTTGAACATTTGTTGAAAAATTTGAATAAATATATTTTTTTTAAAAAGAGACGCAGCCTCACACACAGAGGCAGTGGAGCTGCTCAAACGACAGTTCGTGAGGCCGGTGAACGAGGTACTTGGCGACACCTCCCGACCACGCGGCGTCAGCGCCAGGGTGAGTCACTGGCTGAATACCTACATGAACTGAGCGTACTCGTCCGCAGTTGTAACTGCAGGACTGTCGCAGCGGTCGAGCACGCGGAGCTGATGGTCCGGGACACCGATGTGGCAGGTGTCCGGTCCAGCTACATCCGGCAGCGGCTTCCAGAAAAGGGGGCCCTCGACCTCGAGGAGACTGTGAAGCTGGCTACCTCGCTGGAAGTGGCCTTCCAGAGCCTGGATGCCTTCCCATCCGACCACGCGGCATCCTCGGGGACGTCGGAAGCCCAGCCATCACCCGACCCAGGCGTGCCTCATTCCTGCGCCGCGAGGCAGCCGTCCAGCTCCGGAGGACCATGCTGTTACTTCTGCGGTCAGGGCCAGCACCCCCGGCTCGCAACTCCACGTGTAACGAGTGTGGCAAGAAGGTGCACTACGCTAAAGTGTGCCTAGCTAAGCCCAAAAATCAAAATCAAAATCCAAAAGCCTGTCAAGCCCAGTCTGAGACTCACAGACCCCGCAGCGCGGCATCGTGCCTGCCCGGAGCGCCCTCTGCTGGCGCGTCACTCGCCGTGTGCAATCCATGGGGGCAGCCTGATACCAATCAATCCGGCCGAAACAGTAGTTAACAAGAACTGTGGTTTTAATCAGCTAGAATATGCCCCCCCCAGTAGCTCCTCCCGCACTGAGAGGCTGTCCCGGATCGATGGGTTATAGACCTTCTCAGAGGGGCGCGGAGCCAACAACATCAACACAACAACAGTAGCAGTGAGTAAATGCAATAATATATACAACAGCCATATGTGGCTCACCACATTCAGTCCGGCGGGGGTGAAGTGGACTCACAGGTTCAGTCTTACAGGAGGGTGCATTGTCTGCTGTGACCGTCGCAGTGTAGGCGCTGGCGTCGAGACCTTCGACCCCGGGAGCACGTCGTCCTCACAACAGGGTCCCGGACAGGGTGACGGCGCAGGGGCGGTGCTAATGGACCCCGGATGAGTTGATGGGGTAGGTGGGGAGGTAGAAGGAAGCGGTGAGGAGATGGTGGGCGCAGGGGTACCAGTTGATGGGGTAGATGGGGAGGTAGAAGGAAGCGGTGAGGTGATGGTGGGCGCATGGGTACCCGCGGGGGCCAGGTCCCTGAGGGAGACTGTGTCACGTATGCGTACTGAGGGTTCGCATGGAGGAGGTGAACCCTCTCGACCAAGGGGTCGGCCTTATGGCTCCTCACGTGCTTCCGGAGGAGAACCGGCCCAGGAGTCGTGAGCCAGGTAGGAAGCGAGACCCCGGAGATCGAAGTCCTGGGAAAGACAAAAAGATGGCTGTGAGGGGTGTCGTTAGTGGCAGTACACAACAGTGGCCGGATGGAGTGGAGTGCGTCAGGGAGGACCTCCTGCCAGCGGGCGACTGGGAGACTTCTAGACCGTAGGGCCAGAAGGACGGCCTTCCAGACCGTCGCGTTCTCCCTCTCCACCTTCCCATTTCCCCTGGGGTTGTAGCTGGTAGTCCTGTGCGAGGCGATGCCCTTACTGAGCAGGTACTGACGCAGCTCATCGCTCATGAATGAGGATCCCCGATCGCTGTGAATATAAGTGGGGAAACCGAACAGGCTGAAGATGCTGCGCAGGGCCTTGATGACTGTGGCAGAGGTCATGTCAGGGCATGGGATGGTGAAAGGAAAACGTGAGTACTCATCAACAACGTTGAGAAAGTACACGTTACGACAGTGGAGGGGAGTGGCCCTTTGAAATCCATACTGAGGCGTTCAAAAGGGCGGGAGGCCTTCACCAGGTGGGCCTTGTCTGGCCGATAGAAGTGCGGTTTGCACTCCGAAAAGACTTGGCAATCCCTGGTCATGGCCCTGACCTCCTCTGTGGAGTAGGGCAGATTGCGGGCCTTGACAACGTGGAGAAGCCGGGAGACCCCCGGGTGACAGAGGTCGTTGTGGATAGCCCATAACCGGTCACCCTGCGCGTTGGTGCAGGTGCCACGAGACAGGGCACCTGGGGGCTCATTGAGCCTCCCAGGACGATACAAGATGTCGTAGTAATGGGTGGAGAGCTTGATCCTCCACCGCAAAATCTTGTCGTTCTTAATTTTGCCCCGCTGCGTGTTGTTAAACATGAAGGCAACCGACCGTTGGTCTGTGAGGAGAGTGAATCTCCTGCCAGCCAGGTAATGCCTCCAGTGCTGCACAGCTTCCACAATGGCTTGCGCCTCCTTTTCAACAGAGGAGTGTTGAATTTCGGAGGCATGGAGGGTATGGGAAAAAAAGGCGACAGGCCTCCCTGCCTGGTTAAGAGTGGCTGCCAGGGCAAAGTCAGACGCATCGCTTTCCACCTGGAACGGGATGGATCCATCCACGGCGTGCATCGTGGCCTTGGCAATTTTGGATCTGATGCGGTGATGCACTATCAATTACGACGAGACGAGAGTAGAATGTAATCGAGGCTTTATTACACAGAGATGTGTGGCCTCCTACAGCAGCTTACGAAATGGCTGTTGTTCGGAGAGCACACACATTTATACTCCGTCTCCTGGGCGGAGCCAGCAGGCAGTGATCTAGCCCCGTACTTGTAGTACAGGGGCGTTACCGTAATACCCATATATACAATATAATACAACAGTGATGACTACCACATTCACTCCCTGTTAAAAATGAGTCCAACGGGGGTGGTGGAAAACTATATACATACAGATTGGTTTTAAAATTACAGAGAAGGTTACAAATTTAGATGATCGGGTGCCTTGATCTGTCATTGAGAGCTCCGCAGTGCTTGTGGCGACTCAGGCGTCGACATGTCAAAATCCTCTTCATCCCCGGGTGGGAGCAAGGGGACAGATTGTCCTGGAGCGGGCGCTGCGGTGGGGTGCGCCGGTGGAGGGGAGGGTGTGTGTAGGGACCCAGCTGGCGCCAGATCCCTGAGGGAGACTGTGTTTTGGCGGCCGTCGGGGTACGCTACGTAGGCGTACTGCGGGTTCGCATGGAGTAGCTGTACCCTCTCAACCAACGGGTCCGCCTTGTGGAGCCGCACGTGCTTGCGGAGGAGAACGGGTCCTGGAGCTGCCGGCCACGTTGGGAGCGAAACCCTGGAGGTGGACTTCCTGGGCAAGGCAAAGAGACGTTCATGGGGGGATTCGTTGGTCGCGGTGCACAGGAGCGACCGAATGGAGTGAAGTGCGTCGAGGAGGACCTCCCGCCAACGGGAGGCCGGGTGATTTCTGGACCGTAGGGCCAACTGGACGGCCCGCCAGACCGTCCCATTCACCCGCTCCACCTGCCCGTTTCCCCTGGGGTTGTAGCTGGTCGTCCTGCTCGAGGCAATGCCCCTGTTGAGCAGGTACTGGCTCAGCTCCTCGCTCATAAATGAGGATCCCCGGTCGCTGTGGACGTAGGCGGGGAAACCGAACAGAGCGAAGATGGTGTTGAGGGCTTTAATGATGGTGGCAGAGGTCATATTGGGGCATGGGATGGCGAAGGGGAATCGGGAATACTCGTCAACCACATTAAGAAAGTACGTGTTGCGGTCGGTGGAGGGGAGGGGTCCTTTGAAGTCCACGCTGAGGGGTTCAAAGTGGCGGGAGGCCTTCACCAGTCGCGCACGGTCTGGCCGGTAGAAGTGCAGTTTACACTCCGCGCAGACCTGGCAGTCTCTGGTGGTAGCCCTGACTTCCTCAATGGAGCAGGGCAGATTGCGGGCCTTAATGAAGTGGCAAAAGTGGGTGACTCCCGGGTGACAGAGATCATCGTGCAGGGTTCGGAGTCGGTCCGCTTGTGCGCTGGCACATGTACCTCGGGACATGGCATCGGGGGGGCTCGTTGAGCTTACCGGGGTGATACAAAATCTCTTAATTGTAGGTGGAGAGCTCGATCCTCCAGCTCAAGATTTTATCGTTTTTGATCTTACCCCACTGTGTGTTGTTAAACATGAAGGCAACCGACCGTTGGTCAGTGAGGAGAGTGAATCTCCTGCCGGCCAGGTAATGCCTCCAATGTCGCACAACTTCAACCATCGCTTGGGCCTCCTTTTCGACGGAGGAGTGCCGAATTTCGGAGGCATGGATGTTGCGGAAAGAGTGCCACGGGCCTGCCTGCCTGGTTGAGGGTGGCTGCCAGAGCGACGTCTGATGCATCGCTCTTGACTTGGAACGGGAGCATCTCGTTGACCGCGTGCATCGTGGCCTTGCCGATGTCGGCCTTGATACGGTTGAAGGCCTGGTGAGCCTTGGCCGTCAGTGGGAAAGCGGTGGATTGAATGAGTGGGCGGGTCTTGTCCGCATAGTTAGAGATCCACTGGGCGTAATACGAAAAGAACCCCAGGCATCGTTTGAGGGCCTTGGGGCAGTGGGGGAGGGGGAGTTCCATGAGGGGGCGCATACGATCGGGGTCGGGCCCTAGAACTCCGTTCTGAACCACAGAGCCGAGGATGGCTAATCGGTTTGTGCTGAACACACACTTCTTCTTGGTGTAAGTTAGGTTGAGGAGTGTGGTGGTGTGGAAAAATTTGGAAAGGTTAGCGTCGTGGTCCCGCTGGTCGTGGCCGCAGATGGTGGTGTTGTCCAGGTATGGGAAAGTGGCCCGCAGCCCGTACCGGTCAACCATTTGGTCCATCTCCCGTTGGAAGACCGAGACCCCGTTGGTGACGCCGAAGGGAACCTTAAGGAAATGTTGCTTCAAACGCAGTGTATGGGCGGTCCGCCTTACGGATGGGGAGCTGGTGGTAGGCAGATTTCAGGTCCACTGTCGAGAAGACCCGGTACTGTGCAATCTGATTGACCATATCAGATATGCGTGGGAGGGGGTACACGTCGAGCTGCGTGTACCGATTGGTGGCCTGACTGTCGTCAACGACCGTCCTGTTTCTCTTGCCGGTTTTCACCACTACCACTTGGGCTCTCCAGGGGCTGTTGCTGGCGTCAATGATGCCTTCCCGCAGCAGCCGCTGGACCTCAGACCTGATGAAGGTCCAGTCCTGGGCGCTGTACCGTCTGCTCCTGGTGGTGACGGGTTTGCAATCCAGGGTGAGGTTTGCAAACAGGGAAGGCGGGTCGAACTTAAGGATCGTGAGGCCGCAACAGTAAGGGGTGGTAGGGGCCGGCAAATTTCAGGGTTTGGCTCTGGAGGTTGCACTGGAAGTCCAGGCCGAGTAGCAAGGCAGCGCAGAGGTTGGGGAGGACGTAGAGCCGGAAGCCGCTGAACTCTGCGCCCTTGATGGTGAGGGTGGCGGTGCAATACCCCCGGATCGCCACAAAGTGGGATCCGGAGGCCAGGGAGATTCTCTGGTTGATGGGGTGTACCGCGAGGGAGCAGCGCCTTAACGTATCGGGGTGGATGAAGCTCTCAGTGCTCCCGCAGTCCAGAAGGCAGGATATCTCGTGCCCGTCGACCTCCACCTTTGTCGAAGGAGTCGTGAGGTTGTGCAGTCGAGACTGGTCGATCGTGACCGAGGCGAGACGCGGCTGGTCGTCGTGGGTTGCAGGCGATGAGTGGCCCGGTGACCAGCCCGACGGGCAGGGGTCCTGAGGCGGGTAAAGTGGCGGCGCCCACAGGCCGTACGTGTCCTGGGGCAGGCAAGATGGCGGTGCCCATTGGTTCTGAGGCAAGAAAGATGGCGGCGCCCACGGGCCGCACGTGTTGTGAGTGGAGCAAGATGGCGGCACCCACGGGCCGCACTGTGGTCTGAGGAGAGGAAGATGGCGGCGCCCACTGGCCGCACGTGGGGGGTGCCGGTACAATAGCGGCAATTGAGCGGGCATGGCACACTGCAGCGAAATGTTCCTTCTTGCCACAGGCCTTGCAGAGCGCGCTCCGCGCCGGGCAGCGCTGCCGGGAGTGTTTTGGCTGTCCGCAGAAGTAGCACTTGGGTCCCCGGGGTTGGTTGGCTGCCGTGTGGCGCAGGCGTGGTGTTGCTGATTGCGGTCGCTGATGGGATTCACGATGGGGTGGCTGCTGGTGGGGTCCACGATGCACAGGGGGGTGGGCAGTGCGGTCGGGGGCATAAGCTTGTACGTTGCATGAGGCGACCGTGAGCGAGAGCGCTAGTTTCTTGGTCGCCGCGAGGTCAAGCGTGGCCCCTTCTTAGAGGCGCTGGCGGATGTAGTCAGATCCTATGCCCGTAACGAACGCGTCTCTCATTAGCAGATTCGAATGTTCAGTGGCCGAAACGGCCTGGCAGTCACAGTCTCTCACCAGGGCGAGCAGGGCACACCAGAAATCTTCCACAGACTCACCGGGAAGTTGGCTAGGGGGTGCCTGGCGTAGATCTTGTTGGTCTGCTGAGCGTAATTCTCCTTCAGTAGCGCCATGGCATTGTCATGATATATATCAGCATATCATGGTGCAATCACACACACACTGACACACTGACGCACATACAGTAGGACCAATCAGCATACACAACATCGTAGCCAATCACCAGTGAGAGCACACACACTATAAAGACAGGGGACACCAGAGTTCCCGCTGTTTCTAGCAGCAGCCAGCTCAGAGCACAGAGCTCACAGCCTGCCTCTCAGACATTCACCATGTGCTGAGTGCCTCACCTAGATAGTGATAGGACAGGGTCCACAGAGAAGCTGGTAATGCACGTACCCAAGCTTACAGTATGTTATTACAGTTGAATTGTTAATAAAATAGAGTTACACCATCTCCAGCCGTGTTGACCTGTTTGTAGACCAGAACACCCAACACGACATGGTTCCAGGTATGGACGCATACTAGCCCCTGTGAGACCTACCTGCAACTTATCAGCAGTCCGCCATCCTGCAGCATGGAGAGCATCAACCCGCCGCCGCTCCGAATCGCAGGCAATCTCGGGGTGAATTGGAAGCTTTTTAAACAGCGCTTCCAGCTCTTCCTAGAGGCCACAGACAGGGAGAATGCATCGGACACCAGGAAGATTGCCCTTCTTCTCTCCACGGCAGGGCAACACGCCATCCACATCTTTAACTCCCTTACATTCGCGGACGGCGAGGACAAAACGAAATACAAGACGTGCTCCTAAAATTTGATGAACACTTCAGCGTTGAAGTTAACGAAAGCTTTGAAAGGTACCTGTTCCAGCAGCACCTGCAGGGTAAGGACGAGCCTTTCCAGTCTTATTTAACGCACCTCCGCAGCCTCGCGCGGTCCTGCGGCTATGGGCCCATCTCTGACTCCATGATACGCGACCAGATAGTTTTCGGGGTCATGTCGGACACCCTGCGCCAGCAGCTCCTTAAAATCAAACAACTCACCTTAGCCCCACGAGGCGGAGCGGGTCCAGACGATCGAGTACCTCCCGGCCTGCGGCCCGGAGGAGGGCGGCCGTTTCGCGCACTTTCCGAGGCCTCCTGCGTTTGTACGCGCCAAAAGAGGGGACGTTGACGCGGAGGAACGCGATGTGCAGGCGCGCACTACGCAAGACCGCACCGCGCATGCGCGGTGGTGCAACCCGAATTCGTCGCCCACCCCGAAGACTTTATTGATAAACCTGGCACTATTGGACTCACTCACTTGTTCTGCCGTACTGTTTAAGAGTTTTTCATCGTTTGTTAATAGCATTTGTTTCGTTCTTGGTGTAACATAGTTTTCCTCTGCAACTGGCACCTTCCCGTGTATATAGCATAGCCACATGTACATATTGATGTAAATAATGCACACACATGGTCAGACACACTCACTACACTTTATTTATTCTCATGTAGGCACATATTCTTTGCGAAAAGGGGGAATGTCATGATATACATCAGCATATCATGGTGCAATCACACACACACTGACACACTGATGGACATACAGTAGGACCAATTAACATACACAACATTGCAGCCAATCACCAGTGAGAGCACACGCACGATCAAGACAGGGGACACCAGAGTTCCCGCTCATTCTAGCAGCAGCCAGCTCAGAGCACAGAGCTCACAGCCTGCCTCTCAGACATTCACCATGTGCTGAGTGCCTCACCTAGATAGTGATAGGACAGGGTCCACAGATAAGCTGGTAATGCACGTACCCAAGCTTACAGTATGTTATTACAGTTGAGTTGTTAATAAAATAGAGTTACACCATCTCCAGCCGTGTTGACCTGTTTGTAGACCAGAACACCCAACACGACAGGCATCTGCGTAGGTAGGCGAGTCCTGGACGAGGGAAAACGTTGGAGCTCAGCCACGTGTACAGAATTTGGAGCTTCTGTGCTTCTGAGATTGGGTCTGGCGCAGACCCGATGTATGCTTCAAAGCAAGCTAGCCAATGTTAGAAGTCCTTTTTGGTGTTGTCTGCTTGAGGATGCAGCTGCAGGCGATCCGGATTGATGCGGCGGTCCATCTCTGAAAATTCTCTGTGTAATAAATTGATGCACTATCAATTATGACGAGACGAGAGTAGAATCCAATCGAGGCTTTATTACACAGAGATGTGTGGCCTCCTACAGCAGCTTACGAAATGGCTGCTGTTCGGAGAGCACACACATTTATACTCCGTCTCCTGGGCGGAGCCAGCGGCAGGGATCTACCCCCGTACCTGTAGTACAGGGGCCTTACCGTAATACCCATATATACAATATAATACAACAGTGGTGACTACCACATGCTGTTGAAGGCCAGGCGGGCCTCAGCCGTCAGGGAAAAAATGGTGGACTTAATGAGTGGGCGGGCTTTGTCCGCATAGTTGGGGACCCACTGGGCGTAGTAGGAGAAGAACCCCAAGCACCTTTTCAGGGCCTTGGGGCAGTGGGGGAGGGAGAGTTGCAGCAGGGTGCGCATGCGTTCGGGGTCAGGCCCTAGGACTCCGTTTTCCACGACATAGCCGAGGATGGCTAGCCGGGTTGTGCGGAAAACGCATTTCTCCTTATTATAGGTCAAATTAAGGAGTCGGGCGGTGCAAAGGAATTTTTGAAGGTTGGCGTCGTGGTCCTGCAGGTCATGGCCGCCGATGGTAACATTGTCCAAGCACTGGAATGTGGCCCGCAGCCCGTACTGGTCGACCATTCGGTCCATTGTTCATTGGAAGACCGAAACCCCGTTGGTGACGCCGAAGGGGACCCTGAGGATATGGAAGAGACGGCCATCTGCCTCAAGGCAGTGTATTGGCGGTACTCCCGCCGGATCGGGAGCTAGTGGCACGCAGACTTCAAGTCCACCGTAGAGAAGACTCGATACTGCGCAATCTGATTGACCATGTCAGATATGCGCGGGAGGGGGTATGCATCGAGCTGCGTGTACCGGTTGATTGTCTAACTGTAGTCGATGACCATCCGGTGTTTCTTTCCGGTCCTGGTGACCACCACTTGTGCTCTCCCGGGGCTATTACTGGCCTCAATGATCCCTTCCCTCAGGAGTCGCTGGACATCTGACCTGACGAAGGCCTTGTCATAAGCACTGTACCGTCTGCCCCGGGTGGCGACGGGCTTACAGTCTGGGGTGAGGTTCGCGAAGAGCGAGGGAGAGGCGACCTTCAGGTCGCGAGGCTACAGACAGTGAGAGGGGGCAGGGGTCCCCCGGACTTCAGGGTTAAACTACGGAGGTTGCACTGAAAGTCTAAACCCAGTAGGAGAGGGGCGCAGAGATGGGGGAGGATGTAGAGTTTGAAATTGGCGTATTCGACATCCTGTATTGCCAGGTTGGCGGTGCAGTACCCCCGGATCTGCACGGAGTGTGATACGGAAGCTAGGGAAATGACTTGTGAGCCGGGGAGGACCCGGAGGGAACAGCGCCTTACCATGGATGAAGCTATCCGTGCTCCTGGAGTCAAAGAGGCACAACGTCTCCTGTCCGTTGAGGCTGATGGCCATCACGAGCTTTGAAGATGGCAAGGCCGGGACTGGTCAAGTTGAATGGAACTGAGTTGATGAGTGTCGTTCTGGTCACAAAATGGCGGTGTTGATGAAGTCGGACAAAATGGCTGCCCCCATGGATTGCACATGACGTTTGACTCAGTCTGATGGGTGACCGGGTCTTCTGGATGGCTAGAGAGAGCAAGAGACCCACATCGGACTCCCCCATTAGACCCCCCCCATCAGACCCCCCCACCAGAGACCCCTATCAGAGACCCCCATCAGAGACCCATCAGAAACCCCCACTAGACCCCCCATCAGAGACCCCCCCCACCAGAGACCCCAACCTGAGACACTGATCAGGGAACCCCCCATTTCAGAGACCCCCCATAACAGGGAACACCGTATGAGGGAACCGCCCCATAACAGGAAACCTTCCATAGCAGAGCACCCTCCCCCATTGAGGCACGATCAATTGGACAAAGATGATAGTTGAATCCAACTGAGGCTTTATTGCTATCAGATGTGTGGCCTCCCACAACAGCTGGTGAAATGGCTGCTAGCTGGAGGACACGCATATTTATACCCCGCCTCCTGGGTGGAGCCAGCAGGCAGGGACTACCGGCGAACCTGTAGTACAGGTCCTACCGTACATCACCTAATACAGGTGCAACAGTGGTTTACCACACCCATAGCACAGCGCCCTTCCCCCCCACCCCCGTCCATCCATCACCCCTGCCTAAAGGATAAAGAGCTGTCCAGGCAGAAACAATGCAAAAATTACTGCTTTAAAACTCACTTGCGCCTTACACCTGCTGCCTCAGACAGATGTTTAGAAAGCAGCAGCTGTAACTTAATAGAAAGCCAAAACTAAGGCAATATTTAATAAACATCTAGCTATGATTGACAGAAGGGGTCTCTGATAGGCAGGGTTCCCTGTATGAGCATTCCCTGCTATGGAGGGTGTCTGGTGGGGGGGGGGGGGGTCTGATGGGGGTCTATGATGGGAATCTGGTGGGAATCTGATGTAGATCTCTGGTGAGGGTCTCTGATAGGGATCTCTGTTGGGGGTGTCTGTTGGGGGTGTCTGCTGGGTGTGTCTGATGGGGGTCTCTGATGGGGGTGTCTGCTGGGTGTGTCTGATGGGGGTCTCTGATGGAGGTGTCTGCTGGGGGTCTCTGATGAGGGTATCTGCTGAGGGTGTCTGCTGGAGGCATCTCCTGGGGGTCTCTGCTGGGGGTCTCTGATGGGGGTGTCTGTTGGGGGTCTCTGCTGGGGGCACTGGGCAGTGGGATTGGCAAGATCTGCTTTGTGAGGGTGGAGGAGGAGGCCCTCTGATGGACTTTGGGGCACCTAGGTTCAAGATTTACCCCCTTGGCCCACCGCCAGGTCCACCGTACCAGGACCACGCTGGCAAATACTTGTACCAATCGATGCCCATGTGAAACTCAGCCCAGAGGGTCAGAGAATCACGGAGGCATGGAGAATCTGGTGTCCAGCAGAGCAGTGCACCGCCAGAGTGGCCGAGGCATCGGAACCGCATAAAAATTTTTTTTTTTTTAAATTAAGTTATTTGCAAGTTTTTATAGTAATAACAATAACAGTGGAGAAAGCCAGACATGTCACTAACCCAGGTCTCTGCACTCGGGGGCTTCGAGTCCCTCCACATTAATAAGATCCGTCTCCGGGCTACCAGGGAGGCAAAGGCCAAGACGTCGACCTCTTTCGCCCCCTGAACTCCTGGCTTTTCCAACACTCCAAAGATCGCACCTCCGGACTGGGCACCACCCGTGTTTTGAGTACCGTGGACATTGCCTTAGCGAAACCCTGCCAAAACCCTCTAAGCTTCAGGCATGCCCAAAACATGTGGACATGATTTGCTGGGCTTCCCGCGCACCTCGCACACCTGTCCTCTACCCGAAAAACCTGCTCATCCTGGCCACCGTCATGTGTGCCCGGTGGACTACCTTGAATTGTATCAGGCTAAGCCTGGCGCATGATGAGGATGTGTTAATCCTGCTTAGGGCATCCGCCATAGACCCGCCTCTATCTCTCCTCCTAGCTCGTCTTCCCACTTGCCCGGAAGCTCCTCCATCGGAGTTTCCTCTGATTCCAAAAGTTCCTGGTAGATATCTGATACCTTCCCCTCTCCCACCCAGGTACTGGAGACCACTCTGCCCTGTATCCCCCGTGACGGCAGCAGCGGGAAGGCCGGAGCCTGCCTTCTCAAGAAGTCTCGTACATGCAGGTACCTAAACCTGTTCCCTGCTGGCAATTCAAATTTATCCTCCAAGACTTTTAAGCTGGGGAAGCTCCCGTTTATAAATAGATCCCCCATCCTCCTAATTCCTGCCCTTTGCCATCTCCGGAACCCACCACCCAACCTACTCGGTACAAACCGATGATTATTATAAATCGGGGATCGGAACCACATTTTGACCAGTCGATGCACCACTCAATGACAGCACGGGTGGCAGGGTGGGCCTCATTCTAACAGGTCTCCGATAACGCGGGATCTGCGGGGGATCGGGGCAATGGAAACGGATCGGCACTTTTCTGATCCTGATTTTTTTTCCCAACCGGAGATTCTACGCCGCACCGGGAACTCTGCTGCCGCCGGTGGACAGTGGAGAATCCGGCTCCTTAGCTCTACCAAATAAGATTCCACGTCTTGATTTCCAGAACTGAGGCCATCCCTCTCGATTGTGCCAATCTCATCCTGAATTAACGGACCTCTCCCTCCACCTTTTTCTCACTTCCTGTCCTTCTGAATTGCCATGCACCCTTGAATATTCCCGTTTTGCCATTATACAGCCATGTCTCCGGCATGGCTATCAGATCACACTTATTTCTTTTTACCTGTCTTGTTGTTACGACTGGGAGGGGTCCGCCAATCTGTTAGCTTCCCAAACAGGACCCATTTTTGTCATGCGCCCGGGTCAGGAGGAATTACCTGGCTTCCCCCCCCCCCCCCCCCCCCCACATCCCCCCTCCTCGATTGGTTGCAACAAGGTTAATTTAAAATGGATCCTCCGCACCCTCCCCATGGAAAACTCTTTTCAATCCAAATGTATTTATATTTTGAAAGGAGCCAGTTTAACCAGGTTTATTGAGTCAGAGAAAGACTGAGGGCTGGATTCGCCGATCCTGCGGCTAAGTGCCGGCCCAACTGGACAATTCGCGGGAGGTTCATGTGAAAACAATCGGCATGATCCCCTCACCGATTCCGGTACCCAGGAGCTGGCAGCGGCTCCAACTGGAACACACGCGCCGAGAACGGCCGGAGAAGGGCCGGGTCCTGGGCCACGCATGCGCACGGCTGATGACCTGCAGCGGTCCCGCTGTACAACATGGCGCCGGGCCACGCCCCACCAGTCCCCCCAGCCTTCACACGGATCCCGGCCAAGTGTGGCCGCGCTGGACACAGTCCACAGTCGTCATGCCGGGAACTGGGCCAATCTGGGGAGGGACCCAGATTGGTAGGCCCCGGGTTGGCCTCCAGAGCCTCGTCCCCTCTGAGGGTGCCCCCGGGCCCTGGGGGACTCCATGGGATGGAAAGGCAGGTGGAGTCATCAGGCCTCTGAGACCCCCTCCTCCTGAATCTCACAGCTGTGTCCAAGCATCTGCACCATCTCTGGGAGAAGATTGTTCAGAGGCAGGGCACCTGACTGGGACACAGCTGTGTTCTGGCCAGCAGATCCCCGACTGCTGCCTCCCACTGTGCCCCTGAAGCCTGACTATTAATGCCGTGCACCGAGGTATGTGGCTCTGCGCTGGTGGAAGGTGAGGGTGATAGTTGTGACGCATTAATGGTGCTCTCCTTGCAGCTCTCTCTGAAGTGGGGGGGCGGGGGCGGTTTGGGAGGTACGACTCTGGATGACCCGGCCCCCATCAGATGGTGATCCTGCGAGACAATGGACATGTGGCCAGTGAGAGGGAAGGATCATTTTGTCTGACATGTTGTCTGTGACTGCTCTCTCCTCAAACAATTTTCTGGGCTTGTTCCTCATGGGGGTGAGGACTCTAATCTCTGGGATTCTGCCTCCTGTCTTGGCCTTTCCTGCTTATTATGGGCTATCGTTTCCTGAAGGGACAAAGAGAGGGCATTGTGAGCCACATGTTTGATGGGCCAGGGGTGACTATAGCAGGTGGCATGTGTGGGTACTGCACCTGGCTATGAAGGAGTTGAGTTGGTTGGTGCCAGGGACTTCTGAGGAACAAGCATGAAGATCGGATGTGGGGAGGGTGTGAAGGGCCAGTCAATTGGGGAGGAGGGTGGGTTTGGGAATTTGAGGGGTGGCAGACTGAACTGATGCCAGGAGAGAGGTGGTAACTTACCCTTGCAGCTCGGTGGAGCTCATTGGTCTTCTTGCGACATTGGACGTCGGTCCTCCTGGTCACGCTGCCCGCACAGTCAGCCGTTGCCTCCCATGCGCCATTGCTGACCCTGATCCTGGTCTTCCGATCCCCTCGGGGGAAGGGGCGCCCCGTCTCTCATCCACAGCATCGAGAAGCCTGCCCAGGTAAGCATCCCCATAGCGAGGAGCAGGTCTGCGCGCTACAATGCTTGTGTGTTGCCTGGAAGTGAGTGGCGGGGGAGCATTTAAAAGCTGCTCCCCCTTTTTAGCGGTGAGATGCTGAGGCATGAGTCTGCGAATCAGACGGCGAGTGAGCCTGTAATGTTTGGAATGGGGACACAAAAAAGATGCCAGAAATGTTGGGGAATGCAGGGTTTAGAGAGAGGGAAGAGCTGAAGGTGATCAATATCAGTAGAGAAATGGTGTTGGGGAAATTGATGGGATTGAAAGCTGATAGATCTCCAGAGTGTGATTATCTACATCCCAGGGTATTGAAGGAGGTGGATCTATAGATAGTGGATGCATTGGTGGTCATCTTCCAGGATTCTATAGACGGCAGAACGTTTCCCGTAGATTGGAGGTTAGCTAACGTAACTCCACTATTTAAAAAGGGAGGTCGAGAGAAAGCAGGGAATTATGGACCAGTAAGCCTGATGTCAGTATTGGGGACAATTCTGGAATCCATGATCAAAGATTTTATAGCTGAGCACTTAGAAACCAGTGGCAGGATCGGACAGAGTCAGCATGTGTGTATGAAGGGGAAATCACGCTTGACAAATCTACGGGAATTCTTCAAGGATGTAACTCATAGAATTGATGAAGGGGGGTGCCAGTGGATGTGGTATATTTGGACTTTCAGAAGGCTTTTGACAAAGTCCCGCATAAAAGATTAGTGTGTAAAATTAAAGCTCATGGGATTGGGGGTAGTGTACTGAGATGGATAGAAAACTGGTTGGTAGACAGGAAACAAAGAGTAGGAATTAAAAGGTCTTTTTCAAATTGGCAGGCAGTAACTAATGGGGTACCGTAGGGATCGGTGCTATTCCAGCTATTCACACTACATATTAATGATTTAAATGAGGGAACAAATCTCTAAATTTGCAGAGGACACCAAGTTGGGTGTGAGGGTGAGCTGTGAGGAGGATGCAGAGATCCTTCAGTGTGATTTGGACAAGTTGAGTGAGTGGGAAAATGAATGGCACATGCAGTGTCATTTGGATAAATGCAACGTTATCCACTCTGGTAGCAAAATCAAGAAGGCAGACTATTACCTGAAAATAAATAAATAATAAATAAATAATCTTTATTGAATGGCCATAAATTAGGAGAGGGGAACATGCAACGTGACCTGTAGTCCTCGTACACCAGTCACTGAAGGTAAGGATGCAGGTACAGCAGGAGGTGAAGAAGACAAATGCTGGCCTTCATTGCGAGAAGATTCAAGTATGAAAATGAATGAAAATCGCTTATTGTCACAAGTAGGCTTCAAATGAAGTTACTGTGAAAAGCCCCTAGTCGCCACATTCCGGCGCCTGTTCGGGGAGGCTGATACGGGAATTGAACCGTGCTGCTGGCCTGCCTTGGTCTGCTTTCAAAGCCAGCGATTTAGCCCTGAGCTAAACAGCCCCTGATATAAGACCAGGGATGTCTTGCTGCAATTATACAGGGCCTTGGTGAGGCCACACCTGGAGTATTATGGGCAGTTTTGGTCTCCTTATCTGAGGAAGGATGTTGTAGCTATAGAGGGAGGGCAGCGAAGGTTACCAGACTGATTCCTGGGATGGCAGGACTGTCGTACGAGGAGAGATTGAATCGGTTAGGATTGTATTCGCTGGGCTGGTGGAGGATTTTGAGTTGCCCGCCAGGAATGGGCCCCGGTATTAACAGGTGAGGAATTTTGTCAGGAAGCATGTATTGACCTTTTCCTACCTGCCATCCCAGGGGCTACCGGACAAGGTGGTATCAAAAACAGGCAGAGCGTCGGAAACCTATAAAGAGTTAATGGATTGGGAGGGAGCCCCAATAGGGGTAACGAAGCGTAAGTGGGAGGAAGAGCTGGGGAGGGAGTTGGAGGCTGGGTTGTGCGGGGTTCGTCGATGTTATGTCGGAGGTCTTGAGGGTGATGGTGGTCCCGAGTTCGGAAGTGGCGATCTTTGGAATGTCAGAAGACCCAGGAGTCCAGGGGGTGAGAGGCCGATGTTCTGGCCTTTGCCTTCCCGGTAGCCCGGAAACGGATCTTATTGGATTGGCGGGACTCGGGACCATCAAAACCAGGTGAGTGGCCTGGCAGAGTTCCTCAGGCTGGAGAGGATAACGTTTGCCTTGAGAGGGTCTGTGCAGGGGTTTGCATGGAGGTGGCAACCGTTCATCGACTTCTTTGAAAATAGTTAAGATGTCAGCAGTGGGGGGGGTGTTAAAAAAGGAGGTAGGGGAGTTGGGGAGCGGGAGGTGAGATGGTGGGTGTTACATATTTATTTGTGTTGATTATTTGCATTCCTGTCTGCTTGCTTTTTTATGGATGTGTTTGATGTATATATATAAATGTCTCAATAAAATATTTTTTTAAAAAAGGATTGAGTTCGCTGGAGTTCAGACGAATGAGGGAGGATCTCATAGAAACCTATAAAATTCTAACAGGACTGGACAAGGTCGATGCAGGAAGGATGTTCCCAATGGTGGGTGTGTCCAGAACCAGTGGTCACAGTCTGAGGATACCGGATAGACCATTTAGGACAGAGATGAAGAGAAATGTCTTCACCCAGAGAATGGTGAGCCTGTGGAATTCATCACCACAGGAAGTAGTTGAGTCCAAAACATGAAATGAAAATCACTTATTGTCACAAGTAGGCTTCGAATGAAGTTACTGTGAAAAGCCCCTAGTCGCCACATTCCGGCGCCTGTTCGGGGAGGCTGTTACGGGAATTGAACCGTGCTGCTGGCCTGCCTTGGTCTGCTTTCAAAGCCAGCAATTTAGCCCTGTGCTAAACATTGTATGTTGTCAAGAAGCCGTAGCACTTAGGGTGAAGGGGATCAAAGGAAATGGAGGGAAAGCGGGAATAGACAATTGAGTTGGATGATCAGCCATGATCATGATGAATGGCGGAGTAGGCTCGAAGGGCCGAATGGCCTCCTCCTGCTCCTTATTTTTCTATGTTTCTATGACACACCTTGAAGTCCAATCAACGCCCTGCACATTATTCAGAACAATGAATTAGATGCCAGCTCCAGTATTTTACCGGGCGCCAATCAGTTCCCCATTCTCCTGGCCCGTTATTCACCCACCTCCCCAGCAGGAAGTCTTCTGGGCATGAATCGCTACTAGTCCCTGAAAATGGGAATAGGCGCCAGGCACACTGAGAGGAAGCAAGGGGGTGTGTACCCTCTTTACGCTTACCTCCAGGGTGCCGAGAAGAGTCCTCCAGGGGAGGTGGGTGTCGTGGAGGGGCGGGGGGGGGGGGGGGGGGGGCTTGTGTTGGGCTGGAGGGGCTCGGGTCAGGGGTCTTTCCCGGGATGGGGGTCGTGTGACCAGTCTTCGCTCTGTAGCCTTGTTAAACTTTGAACTCTCTTTCAGCATGTCAATATCAATGATCTGCCAGATTAAGGTAAAAGTCTTCCCTCTGTAGCATTCAGACCTTTGCTGTCTCTCCCAGCATGTCAAGGGGAGGCGGTGGCGGTGCTGTCGTGTATTGTCGCTGGACTAGTAATCCAGGGACCCAGGGTAATGATCTGGGATCCTGAGTTCAAGCCTCACTTCAGCGGGTGGTGGAATATAAACTCAGGAAAATATCTGGAATTAAAATTCTAAAGATGACCATGAAACCAGTGTTGTTAAAATCTGTCTGGTTCACTAATGTCCTTTTGGGAAGGAAAGCTGCCGTCCTTACCCGGTCTGGCCTACGTGTGACTCCAGACTCACAGCAATGTGGTTGACTCTTCAATGCCCTCTGAAGAGGCCTGGCAAGCCATTCAGTTGTATTCAACTGCTACAAAAAAGGAATGAAACTGGACGAACCACCCGGCGTGGGTTTCCTCCGGGTGCTCTGGTTTCCTCCCACAGTCCAAAGCTGTGCAGGTTAGGTAGATTGGCCATGATAAATTGCCCCTTAGTGTCCAAAATGTTATGTGGGGCTACTGGGTTACAAGGATAGGGCTGGGTCAGGTTGGGTTGTGGGCACGGTAGGTAGGGTACTCTTTCCAAGGGTCAGTGCAGACTCGATGGGCTGAATGGCCTTCTGACTGTGGTGATTCTATGACTCTGTGGGAATGGCTCAGTAGTACCACCACTGACCGAGCTGGCCATGTCCTAAATGACTTAGCTGCTAGACTGGGACTGCGGCAGTTGGTGAGGGAACCAACAAGAAGGAAAAACATATTTCACCTCATCCTCACCAATCTGCCTACTGCAGATGCATCAGTCCATGATAGTATCAGGAGAGATGCCCACTGCACAGTCCTTGTGGAGACAAAGTCCCGTTTTCTCATTGAGGATACCCTCCATAGTGTGTTGTGTGGCACTACCACCGTGCTAAATGGGATAGACTTTGAACAGACCTAGCAACTCAGGTCTGGGCATCCATGAGGCGCTGTGTGTCATCAGCAGTGGCAGAATTGTACTGAACCATAATCTGTAACCTTATGGCCCGGCATATCCCCCACTCTACCATTACCACCAAGCCAAGGGATCGACCCTGGTTCAATGAAGGACGCAGGAGAGCATGCCAGGAGAAACATCAGGCATACCGAAAAATGAGGTGTCTACCTGGTGAAGTAACAACACAGGACTACTTGTGTACCAAACAGCATTAAGCAAGTAATAGACAGAACTAAGCGATTCCGCAACAAGCACAAATCTAAGCTCTGAAGCCTTGCTACATGAAATGAAATGAAAATCGCTTATTGTCACAAGTAGGCTTCAAATGAAGTTACTGTGAAAAGCCCCTAGTCGCCACATTCTGGCGCCTGTTCGGGGAGGCTGGTATGGGCTGGTACTCCAACCGTGAATGGTGGTGGACAATTAACCAACTCACTGAAGGAGGAGGCTTCATAAATATCCCCATCCTCAATGATGGAGGAGCTTGCTGCACCCCTAGCCGAGCTGTCCCAGTACACTACAACACTGGCATCTACCCGGTAATGTGGAAAATTGCCCAGGTGTGTCCTGTGCACAATAACCAGGACAAATCCAACCAAGCCAATTACCACCCTATCATCTGCTCTCCATCATCAGCAAAGTGATGGAAGGAGTCATCAACAGTGCCATTAAGCAGCACTTACTCAGCAGTAACCTGCTCACGGATGCTCAGTTTGTGTTCTGCTCGGGTCACTCAGCTCCTGACCTCATTACAGCTTTGGTTCAAACATGGGCAAAAGAGCTGAATGCCAGAGGTGAGGTGAGAGTGACTGACCTTGACATCGAGGCAGCATTTGACAGAGTGTGGCATCAAGGAGCCCGAGCGAAACTGGAGTCAATGGGAATCGGGGAAAACACTCCGTTGATTGGAGTCATACCCGGCACAAAGGAAGATTGTTGTGGTGGTTGGAGGTCCATCACCTCAGCTCCAGGACATCACTGCAGGAGTTCCTCAGGGTCATGTACTCGGCCCAACCATCTTCAGCTGCTTCATCAATGACCTGCCTTCCATCATAAGGTCAGAAGTGGGGGTGTTCGCTGATGACTGCACAATGTTCAGCACCATTCACAATTCCTCAGATAATGAAGCAGTTCATGTCCAAATGCAGCAAGACCTGGACAATACCCAGGCTTGGGCTGACAAGTGGCAAGTTACATTCACGTGAACACAAGTACCTGGCAATGACCATCTCCTACAAGAGAGGATCTAACCATCGCCCCTTGACATTCATTGGCATTACCATTGCTGAATCTCCCACAATCAACATCCTGAGGGTTACCATTTAAAAAAAAACATTTTATTAAAGTATTTGTAATTTTATAATAACAGTAACAACTACAGTAAACAATGTAAATCACAATATAAACATATTGCATAAAACATCTCCATCCCTAACAAGTCCCTCCTACCCAAAACTAAAAATAGCCTAACTTCACCCCCCACCCCCAAATCCCTCTTCCCCTCTTTAAATTTCTGAGGGTTACCATTGATCATAAACTGAATTGGACTAGCCACATTAATACTGTGGCTGTCAGGGGGTGGGCAGCATGGTAGCACAGTTGCTTCACAGCTCCAGGGTCCCAGGTTCAATTCCCGGTTTGGGCCACTATCTGTGCGGAGTCTGCACCTTCTCTCCGTGTGTGCGTGGGTTTCCTCCGGGTGCTCCGGTTTCCTCCCACCGTCCAAAGATGTGCAGGTTAGGTGGATTGGCTATGATAAATTTCCCTTAGTGTCCAGAAAAGGTTAGATGGGGTTACTGGGATAGAGTGGAGTGTGGGGATGGGGTGGAGGTGTGGGCTTAGGTAGGGTGCTCTTTCCAAGGGCCGGTACAGACTCGATGAGCCGAATGGCCTCCTTCTGCAGTGTAAATTCTATGATTCTATGAGGCTGGTTTAGCTCAGTGGGCTAGCCAGCTAGTTTGTGAACAAGGCCAACTCTATGGATTCAATTCCCGTACCTCAATCTTGCCACCCTGCCTGAGGTGTGGGGATCCTCAGGTTAAACCACCACAAGCCAGGTCTCCCCCTCAAAGGGGAAAGCAGCCGATGGCCATCTGGAATGATGGCGACGTTACCTTACTGTGGCTACCAGAGCAGGTCAAAAGCTCGGAATCCTTTGGCAATGAACTCACCTCCTGACCCCTTAAAGCCTGTCCACCATCTACAAGGCACAAGTCAGGAATGTAATGGAATACTCTCCACTTGTCTGGATGAGGCAGCTCCAACAACACTCAAAATGCTCAACACCACCCAGGACAAAGCAACCCGTTTGATTGCTACCCCTTCCACAAACATTCATTCCCTCCATTACCAACGAATAGTGGCAGCCGTGTGTACCATCTGCAAGATATACTGCAGTAACTCACCAAGTTAACTTAGACAGCATCTTCCAAATCCATGACCACTGCCATCTAGAAGGACATGAGCAGCAGATATCTGGGAACCCCACCACCTGGAGGTCCCCCTCCAAGTCAATCACCAACCAGACTTGGAAATATATTACCGTTCCTTCACTGTCGCTGGATCAAAATCTTGGAACTCCCTCTTTAACAGCACTGTAGGTGTACCTATACCTCAGGGACTGCAGTGGTTCAAGAGCCACCACCTTCTGAAGGGCAACTAGGGAGGATAATAAATGCTGGTCCAGCCAGCGATGCCCATATCCCGTAAATTAATTATTAAAAAAGGTCTAAGATCTGTCAGATGAAGGCGAAAGTCTTCCCTTTGATGTGTTGGAAACCTTTAAAGTGCTTTTGTCGCATTCAAATTTATTTCCCTTTAACCTTTTCAAGCCTCTGGGCTTTCTGAGAGTTCTAAAAGCTTTGAACTGCATTGTTTACATTCAGTGTCACAGTCCATTATCTTTTACAAGCCTCATTCTTGACAGGTCTGGGCTATTTCAAAGGAGGATTTAGATTTTTTAAATAGCTCTTCATTAACTCTGTTGATTAACTCTGACGTGCTTCTTCTTTTGAGCTATTGTTATTTCTAACCCCAGTTTTTTTTCTGCTGGGATTTCCTCGGTTCTGAAGTCCATCACAGAAAGACCAGGTGCTCTGTCTGAGTGATGCCCACTGGAGCCCACAAAGCCAGCCTGGCACTGACAGGGGATGAAGCCTGAAGGGGGATGGGGGTCTGAAGAGTGGAGAGGGGGCCTTGAAGAGGGGGGCATTTGGTGAACCTATAACAGGTGGTTGTTCAATGCGCGGGGGGAGGGGGTGCTTATTCTGAGAAAAGGGCACCCCAGTCTCTGAGGATCTGCCTTTTCCAACTTCTTCAGGCCCCACAATGCAAATCACCCCGGCTCCAAAACATTTTCTAAATGTGGGTGAATTGCGATCTGCATCACGTCGATCCAACTCAATTTGCTCCGGAGACCACACTTAGAAATTCTTTGGGAGAATTCACCCCCAAATTATTCCCAGTGTGAAGGAATTTAAATGATGGGTTGGATTGTTTGCATTGAAACGAAAGGTCAGTTATGATATGATTCAAGTATTTAAAAATGTTTCTGTCCAATTGAATAACTATTTGAGATAAAAATGGATGGCGGAGCTGGGGGAAAGTTAGTAGTTTCGGCACCACTTAGGCATCGAGATGGAAAACTATCCTGCAATCCCCTGGGGAGAAAACGTATAGTTCTAAAAGTTCAGGTTATCAAGCAAACACAAATTATTTGTGACAAATAAAACACTGCTCGACATTCCACATTTATTTCACAAAAATGTTTTGTTTAGAATTCTCCTACGAAGAAATTGCAGTAGTGGAATTATTTAGAATTTTTGGAAATGCATTTTATTTAACATCAGAAGCTGCCTGGAGAATGCTGAATAACATTCATGTCTCCTTTTATTGCTGTGATTTTGAGCTAAATACAGAACTATTTACCTGCCACATGGAAAGGAATAAAAATCATACAAATTGTTACATCATATTCAAGGGTTGCGTTCATGTAGAGTTGCGATATCACCTTGGCTCACGTTCAACATTTGTGTAGCATATGACACAGGAGAAGGGAATGGATGAGGTGAACCAAGGTCCACATTACTCAAGAACCTTCCGAGGTATTATGTATATGACACATTTGACAAATTTCTGAATGGACATGAATTGAATTAATCTGATCGAAAATTGTGAAGCTGAGTTCTGAATTGCAATGAAAAACTTCAATGTCTGTGCTTCCATGTAAAATAATTATCAGTGCACACTTCAATTTCATAGGTCCTTTACGTCGGCAGCACGGTAGCATTGTGGATAGCACAATTGCTTCACAGCTCCAGGGTCCCAGGTTCGATTCCGGCTTGGGTCACTGTCTGTGCGGAGTCTGCACATCCTCCCCGTGTGTGCGTGGGTTTCCTCCGGGTGCTCCGGTTTCCTCCCACAGTCCAAAGATGTGCAGGTTAGGTGGATTAGCTATGCTAAATTGCCCTTAGTGTCCAAAATTGCCCATAGTGTTGGGTGGGGTTGCTGGGTTATGGGGATATGGTGAAGGTGTGGACCTTGGGTAGGTTGCTCTTTCCAAGAGCTGGTGCAGACTCGATGGGCCGAATGGCCTCCTTCTGCACTGTAAATTCTATGAAATCTATGAAATTTAGCAATTTTTTCAAATACAAGTGAGATTTATTGCCAGATATATTCTTAACTAGTAACAGAAGCTTGAATGTTTTGAGGGAGCAATATTGCCACCAAGCTAATCTGAAATTAGTTTTATGCAAATTTTGTTTACAGGAAATATATTTTGAAATATATGTATAGTCCAAAGCTATGACTAAAATCCATGTTTGTTGAAGAAGATTGTGTACTGACACCTTGGCAGCTAGACAGTATGCCAAACCCCACTCCAAGGGTATAAGCACAATATCAAAGCTGTCAAGCCCAGTACAATATTTTCAGGTGAGGGTAGGACCCTGCTTGGGTGGATGTAAAGGATCCCATGGCACTATTTTGGAGAAGGGAAGAGTTATCTTTGGTGCCTTGTCTGTGAAGTGCTTTGAGTTGTTTGAAAAATACACTGACACTAAGGGCGGGATATCCGTTCCTGCAGCTGGCCAATGGGGTTTCCCATTGTGGCCACCTCATGCCATTGAGAAACCCCCGGGTGTGGGTGCTCTGCCAGCGGACCGGAGGATACCGCTGACGGAGAATTCCGCTGTATGTCTTTGTTTCAGACACGTAGTCAATACCCACTGATGCTCAAAACCTTTGTTGTATGATATGCAGAGATGCTGCTAGATTTATGGGGAGTTGAGATGGCACTGGGTAAATTCTGACAGGAATGATGAGTGACGAGGGTGTTGACCAGGTCGGTAGCGAGAGAGGGAGGTTAAAGCAAACGTAAAAGTTTAAACATTGAGCTCGATCTCGCTCTCTGCGGATGACCTGCTCCTCTACATCTCGGACCCACAAAGCAGCATGGAAGGAAACATCGCGCTCCTGAAAGATATCGGTGCCTTCTCGAGCTACAAACTCAACGTGACCAAAAGCGAGATCTTCCCGATGAACCCGCAAGGGGGAGGGGCAGCACTAATGGGACTGCTGTTTAAACAAGCCCAACACAAATTCCGCTACCTGGGGATCCAAATTGCTCATGACATGACGGGAGGGAAGAATGCTAGGATCCCAAAGAAGGTCCTACAGAAAACAAAATCCGGGGTGGGGGGGGGGCTAGCCCTCCCAAACCTACGGTACTACCACTGGGCAGCGACAGCAGAAAGAATAATGTGATGGGTCAAGGAGCCAGAAGCCAAGTGGGTGCGCGCGGTGGAGGCCTCCTGCAGGGGGACCTCGCTCCGGGCCCTCACCACGGCAACACTCCCATCCCCACCCAAAAAACTCTCCAACCCAGTGGTGGTAGCCACCCTCCAGACCTGGAACCAACTACGGCAACAATTCAGCCCGACCGAAATGTCCTTAACCACAGGTTCACGCCAGCACTCACTGATGCCACCTATAAAAGGTGGAGACAGGACGGGGGGACACTGACAGTCAGGGACCTATACACCGACGGTAGGGTCACAACACTGGACAAACTGATGGAGAGATTCTAGCTGGCAAAGGGCAGCAAACCCAGATACCTGCAGCTTAAAAACGTCCTACGGAAGGAGACAAGGATGTACCCCCGACCACCATGATGAACGCTTCTCGAAGATCGACTGATAGAGAGGGCCGACACTGTACTGGACACGACGAGGATGAAATGGGAGGAAGACTTGGGGTTCGAAATAGGGTGTGGACTCTGGGGCGAAACACTACATCGGGTCAACTCCACCTCCACATGCACAAGGCTCAACCTAACGCAACTAAAAGTGGTACATAGAGGCCACTTAACAAGAACCCGAATGGGTAGTTTCTTCCCAGAGGTGGAGGACAGATGTGAACGGTGCCAAGGAGGACCAGCCAACCACGCCCACATGTTCTGGTCTTGCCCCAGACTTGCGGGGTACTGGACAGCCTTCTTCGAGGCAATGTCCAAAGTGGTGGGGATGAGGGTGGAGCCGTGCCCGGAAGTGGCGGTCTTCGGGGTATCAGACCAGCCAGATCTATTCCTGGTGAGGAGGGCGGACGCCCTTGCCTTTGCCTCCCTGATCGCCCCCCGTAGAATCCTGCTCGGCTGGCAGTCAGCAGCACCACCCAAAGCTGCAGACTGGCTGTCCGACCTCTCGGAATTTCTCCAAATGGAGAAAATCAAATTCGCCAGCTGAGGGTTGGAAGATGGCTTCCTCAAAACATGGGAGCCATTCACCCTACTGTTCTGGGACTTCTTTGTGGCCAACAAACAAACAAATAAACAAGCAGCGAAGAGCCAGGGGAAAGTAGCCAGGACATGATAGAAGAGAGGGAAGGGAGGGGGGACCGGGAGCGGAGGGGCGGGTGGGGGGGGAGTGTGGAGCAAGAGGGAGTAGTCAAACACAGCAGGAAAGAAAGGGGAGTAGCAGAGAAGAAGGGGGTGGGAGGGGAGGGGGGGGGGAAGAAGGGGGGTAGGGAAGGGGGAGGGATGAAGTGGGGGGGGGGCACAGGGAGAGAAGGAGGACGAGGGAAGGAGAACAACAGCGGGGAGCCAGAATGGAGGAAAGAGGAGGGAACACAAACTGAGGGCAGAGTGCAGGAAATGACAATGATGACAACAAGCACAGCAAGGCGAAAGAGGGAAAGAAAGAACAGGAACAAGGAATGACAGATGGCCGAAGCAGAGGCAAATGGACAAAAACAAAATACAAAAAACAATGACCAAGTGTTGCAAGTGACATCGGGGGCACTCCCCCCAGTTTTGTTTTGCTTGTTTGGTATAAAACAAAGAGAAGAAGGAGGGGAGAAAGACCCCATCCCCACCCCTGACTGCTATGTGTTAGGACATTTTTCTTTGTTTCTTTTTATAAATACTTCCTCTGTATTAATCGTCTCGAGTTCCTGATATTTTAACAATGGTCTAAAAAGCTCATAGACCACTTCCTCACCAGATGCAGAGAAAAGGTTTCAGACACAGAACTCATAGACAGAAGTGATGAGTTGGTGATCACATCTAGTCCCATACAAACCTTCCAGGAAAATTTGCTAGTCAAGCCCAAAATGCATAACATCGAAGGGAATGGACACAAGTAGAAAGCGATCCTCGCGGGTCAACCAAACCTAGAGGACCTAAGTACAATTCCTATTGTTAATGCACTCACTAGCAAGGCGTTCCCATGTGGATGCCTTCTGGATGCACCAGGTTTGCCCAGAGTCCTGTAAAGCATGTGGCAGGAAGGGCCATTGGGAGTGGCAGTTCCACTAAAACAAAGGATGATACAGCTACAATGAACCCCGCGCAGACCATATTCAACAGGTACCATCAGGCAAGTAGAAGTGCACAACGAGACGATGAGCGAAGGACACACGCTTCACACGGTCAGTTTCATGGAAAACATAGATTCCATTACACGATTATATGAGGAAGCTTACAAGAGAGAGACGAGAGCATATGCCAAGACGCACAAAGTGCCACATGAAGCCCTTATGCATTCTTTGTCCAAATTCTCAACTGACCTCTTATGGAAGGGGTACAAACCATGGCAGGACTTCATTGTCATCATCAACCACTTTTTCAAGGAATCATCATTCAACAATTGCACAACTGTTGCGCATACACTAGGTGCTATTGCCAGTTTATTTGGTCTGTAATTTATTGGTAGGTCATTTCAGTATATGTGTGAGAAGTAGAATATCAATCACACTACTTCTTCCCAACACTCCAGTTTTATCAGCCTAGCAGAATGAATGATTTTCATGGTGACACAGCCAAATTTTCAAATGTAGACATATCAAGCAAAATTTACACTTTGTAAATTGACATTACTATCGCTGAATGTAAAATAATAATAACAATTAAGCATGGCCAATCCACCTAACCCTGTGCATCTTTGGACTGTGGGAGGAAACCAGAGCACCCGGAGGAAACCCACTTAGACACGGGTAGAAAGTGCAGACTCCGCACAGACAGTCACCGAAGGTTGGAATTGAACCTGGACTTCCGTTGACGGGGATGTACTGAGTATTCCTCCATAAGACAACAAAATAGGTGCTTTTGAGCGGATTTAGCCCACAGAATTAGATTCAAACATCCCCTCACCCTCAATGATAACATAGACGATGAAAATGTCAGGAAGCAGAAGCTAGAGAGGCCATAGGGACACCAGGAATTGCGGCAAAGAACAGGAGGGATGAACAAGTGGGTCAGCGAACCCATGAGGTGAGGGGTCCTCGGCCACCTCCAAGAAAGCGAGCTTCCCCCTCCCCACCAGGTGATGGATAGAAGATGTTCCTCACTAGGGAACTAAAAGCGATGCAGGATGACATCAAGGCCGAGATAAAGGCGGCAGTCAAGGAGGCGGAGGTGCTAGCCTCCATGCAGACAGCTATCAATGGCATGGGAAAGAGGAGCATGATATGGGAGCTGGAAAAGGCATCGACGGACCAGAGCGATCGAATCATCGCCCTGGAGGCCGAGTTAAAGAGGTTGGTGGTGACCCAGGGGAGCCTGAAAGGGAAGGTCGAGAACCAAGAGAATCGGTTGAGGTGGCAGAACCTCCGACTTGCGGGCCTGCCGGAGGGAATCGAGAGCTGGGACTCGATGGACTACGTGGCCCAGATTCTGGATAACCTAGTGGGGAGGGACAGCTTCTCCAAGCTTCCGGAGATCGACAGGTCCCACAGGTCACTCCAACCAAAGCCAAAGGCCGGGGAGCAGCTGAGAGTGGCAATAGATAAACTGCACAAGTACCAGGACCTGGAAAGGATCCTTTGCTGGGCCAGACAGGCGAAGGTTTGCCACTGCGAGGGATATAAAATCAGAGTTGATCAAGACATTAGGATGGACCTGACAAAGCACAGAGCCAAATTGAACCACACAAATTCGGCCCTATATAAAAACAAAGTCAGATTTGGGATGCTATTCCCAGCCGGGCTCTCGGTAACATATCAGAGCAAAGAACATTATTTTACTTCCCCTGCAGAGGTGGATGAGTTCGTTCACAAGAACGACTTGGACAGACAGCAAGAGAGGCAGCGATGAGGAAGGCACAGAGGAGGCGGACCAAATCAATGGACAATTTTGCATGGGACTGCATTGTCTCGTTATGAGCAGGGGAACCAGGTCAGAGGCTAAGAATCCTGCTGCGTGTAACTCACCTCCTGACTCCCCACTACCGACGTTAGGCTCACTTATCTATAGCTCTCTGTTTTCTCTCTACCTCCCCTTTTAAAAGCGAAGTTATATTAGTTACTCTCCAATCTGTAGGAACCATTCCAGAGTCAAAAGAATTTTGGAAATTAACCACCAATGGATCAACTATTTCTAGGGCCACTTCCTTAAGTACTCCGGGATGAAGATTATCAGGCCCTGGATATTTGTCTGCCTTCAATCCCATTAATTTCCCCCAAACCATTTCCAATACTAATTTCCTTCAGCTCCTCACTGAAATCTGTGTTTCTCTGAACTTCCGACACATTATTCATCTTTTCCTTTGTGCTGACAGAAGCAAAGTACGAATTTAGTTCCTCAGCCATTTCTTTGTTCCCCATTATGAATTCTCCCGTTTCTGACTGTAAGGAGCCTACATTCGTTTTTATCAATCTTTTTCTCTTTACACCCCTATAGAAAAGTTTACAGTCAGTTTTTATCTTCCCCGCTGGCTCATTTTCATATTGTATTTTCCCTTCTTAATCAATTCCTTGTTCTGCCTTTCAATAATGTTTTCCATGATTGAGATCATAGAATCCCTATATAGATCCCTATAGCGTGGAAGGAGGCCATTCGGCCCATCGAGTCTGCACTGACCCTTCAAAAGACCACCCTACCTCGGCCGAATCCACCGTCCTATTTCTGCAATCCCATCCTAAGTGGCAATTTAGCATGGCCAATTCACCTAACTTGCACATCTTTGGAAGTTGGGAGGAAAGCGGAGCACCCGGAGGAAACCCACGCAGCCATAGGGAAAATATGCAAACTCCACACAGTCGACCGAGGACGGAATCGGACCTAGGTCCCTGGCGCTGTGAAGCAGCAGTGCTAACCACTGTGCCACCGTGCAGCCCCATGTATAAGAGGCATAGGTAGACTGGACAGGAAGAAACCTTTCCCCTTGGTGGAGGGATCAATGACCAGGGGGCATAGATTTAAGGTAAGGGGCAGGAGGCTTAAAGGTGATATGAGGAAAAACATTTTCGCCAAGAGGGTGGTGGGAGTTTGGAATTCACTGTCTGAAAGGGTGATGGAGGCAGAGACCCTCATAACATTTAAGAAGTATTTAGATGTGCACTTGCGATGCAGCGGCATACAAGGCTATGGGCCAAGTGCTGGAAAATTGGATTAGAATAGTTAGGTGGCTGTTTTTGACCGGCGCAGATGCGATAAGCCAAAGGACCTGTTTTGTGCTGTGGACCTCTATGGCTCTACGACTCTGTGAATCCTTCACTGTTGTCATGTGAGAGTACCTTTAAGAAATGGATGTTTATTACTGCAGTGATGTCAGAAAGTGGGTGGAACTGAGCTGTCTGTCAGCTTTTTACTTTCGCTTTAGGCTGTTTGCTGCAGGATGTGTTTTAGTTTTGTTTTCAGAGCTGGATAGCTGCAGTCACAGCCAGAAGGTGTATTAGAGTCTCTCTCTGTAATCTAAAGAATGTAAACCGATCCTTTCGTGATTTAAAACTAATAACTGCTCATAGTAGTGACTTTAACCTGATGTGCTTCTGCTGAAAGTTTTTTTAAAGTCTTATGGATGTTAAAAGGACAGCTTAAGAATTACTTAGTGTCGTATTCTTTGGGGGTTGTATTGGAATTTATGTTTGCTAAGATGTTCACTGTATGTTTTAAAAAGGTTAACTTCAGTTCATAGAATAAACATTGTTTTGCTTTAAAAAATACTTTTCCATTCCTGCTGTACCACACCTGTAGAGTGGGCCGTGTGCTCCCCATACCACAATCTATTAAAAGTTGTGGGTCAGGTGAACTCCATGATACACTTTGGGGTTCTCGAAACCCTGGCCCATAACACTATCAACATCCTGGGGGTTATCATTAGCCAGAAACTGAACTGGACTAGCCATAGCTACCAGACCAGGTCAGAGGCTAAGAATCCTGGTGCGTGTAACTCACCTCCTAACTCTCTATCCACCAAAGCACAAGCCGGATAGAATACTCTCCACTTGCCTGGATGAGTGCTACTCCAACAGTACTTAAGAAGCTCAACACCATCCAGGGTAAAGCAGGCCATTTGATTGGCATCACTTCCACAAACATCATGCTCTTCACCACCAACGCACAGTGGCAGCAGTGTGCACAGAATGCACTGTCGCATCTTACTAAGGCTCCTCAGGCAGCACCTTCCAAAGCCATGAACAGTACCATCTAACAGGAGAAGGTCAGCAGATACTTGGGAACACCACTACCTGTATGTTCCCCTCCAGATCACTCACTATCCTGATCTGGAAATCTATCACCATTCCTTCACTGTCACTGGGTCAAAATCCTGGAGCTCCCTCTCTAACAGCATTGTGAGTGTACCTACACCACATGGACTGCAACAGTTCAGGAACTAGCTCACCACGACCGTTGGAAGGATAATTAGGGAAAGGCTCATATCCTGTAAACAAATCAAAAAACATTCTGAGAGCAATTAAATGCAATTCACCAGCAGTGCCCATGCTCAGCAGATCCATAGGTCCCAACTTACCCATTTTTTAGCCATTCTACTCTCTCAAAAACTGGAGAGCAACTTTAGACAAGATGACCGAAGTGGACAATAAAAATGTGGCCCAGTTGGGACAACAAGTTTGCTCCAGGATCCCCAGAAGGTACATGACAACTAGACAAGGGAACAAGGATTTTTCCAGAACCACGGTCAGACTGAATCATTACACAGAAAAGCACAGTGGTGAGGTGTAGGCAAGTGAGACCCATTCTAGATCCTCAAACACTGTACAATCCTATTGCATCAAGGACAAGACCCTAAATGCAGACAGGAACAATATCCAAGAATGGGAATCTCACAGATCACTGTGAACAATTAAAGACACTCCTGGATAACGTTACCGTTACAAGATCTGGGTGTGACAGCAGATTACCGTTACACTTTAGAGACTCATAGATTCATCAGTTTTATGCATTTGTGTAACGGTAACTAAACATGAACATGCATTATAACCAGTTATAGTTTGGATGAGGGGGTGTGAAGTATCGGTTTTAATGTTTTGGGTGTGATCAAATGGCCACGTTGCACCCAAAACGCAGTGCGCTGTGGCTCAACGTGGCCGTAAGAAGCCAGGAGACACCGCTCCCAGGATACACCCGGCTCGCAACGCCTTACGAGATCTAACCCAATTTTGCGAGACGTTGCAATGTAAATTTGGCCCATTTTGGGCGCGATCACTCTTTGGCAAATCTGCATTTAAAGCGAGACAGCTAATTTCACTCTACTATGCAATTTCCCGAAGCACCCAAGGCGTTGGGATCGATCCCCTTCGCCTCAGAGACCTCGGGTGAGCGCCGTTCAGTGCTGGTCTCCACAAATGGGGACCAAACTGAATGGCACTTGTGGGAGTCTCCTAGGGCATTAGAGGCAGCCATGTGCATGCCCTTTGGGCAGGGTGGTACCCTGATACTGCTGGTACCACCCAGGCTCCCTAGCAGTGCTAGAGTATAAGAATTGGCAAGTCATGTTGCAGCTGTATAGAACCTTAGTTAGGCCACACTTGGAGTATAGTGTTCAATTCTGGTCGCCACACTACCAGAAGGATGTGGAGGCTTTAGAGAGGGTGCAGAAGAGATTTACCAGAATGTTGCCTGGTATGGAGGGCATTAGCTATGAGGAGCGGTTGAATAAATTTGGTTTGTTCTCACTGGAACGACGGAGGTTGAGGGACGACCTGATAGAGGTCTACAAAATTATGAGGGGCATAGGCAGAGTGGATAGTCAGAGGCTTTTCCCCAGGGTAGAGGGGTCAATTACTAGGGGGCACAGGTTTAAGGTGCTAGAGGCAAGGTTTAGAGTAGATGTACAAGGCAAGCTTTTTTACACAGAGGGTAGTGGGTGCCTGGAACTCGCTACCAGAGGAGGTGGTGGAAGCAGGGACGATAGTGACATTTAAGGGGCATCTTGACAAATACCAGGGGCGAAATTCTCCCCCAACGGCGCAATGTCCGCCGACTGGCGCCCAAACCGGCGCAAATCAGACAGGCATCACGCCGCACCAAAGGTGCGGAATGCTCCGCATCTTTGGCGGCCTAGCCCCTCAATGTCGGGGCTAGGCCGGCGCCGGAGGGATTTCCGCCCCGCCAGCTGGCGGAAATGGCGTTTGTTGCCCTGCCAGCTGGCGCGGAAATGCGGCGCATGCGCGGGAGCGTCAGCGGCTGCTGACAGTTTCCCGGCGCATGCGCGGGAGCGTCAGCGGCCGCTGAAAGTTTCCCGCGCATGCGCAGTGGGGAGAGTCTCTTCCGCCTCCGCCATGGTGGAGGCCGTGGCGGAGGCGGAAGGGAAAGAGTGCCCCCATGGCACAGGCCCGCCCGCGGATCGGTGGGCCCCGATCGCAGGCCAGGCCACCGTGGGGGCACCCCCGGGGTCAGATCGCCCCCCCCCCCCCCAGGACCCCGGAGCCCGCCCACGCTGCCTGGTCCCGCCGGTAAATACCAGGTTTAATTTACGCCGGCGGGACAGGCAATTCCTGGGCGGGACTTCGGCCCATCCAGGCCGGAGAATCCAGCGGGGGGGCCCGCCAACCGGCGCGGCCCGATTCCCGCCCCCGCCCAATCTCCGGTACCGGAGACTTCGGCGGGGGTGGGATTCACGGCGGCCAACGGCCATTCTCCGACCCGGCGGGGGGTCGGAGAATGACGCTCATGAACAGGATGGGAATAGAGGGATACGGACCCAGGAAGTGTAGAAGATTGTAGTTTAGTCGGGCAGCATGGAAGGCACGGGCTTGGAGGGCCGAAGGGCCTGTTCCTGTGCTGTACATTTCTTTGTTCTTTGTTCTTTGTTCTTTGTTTGTTGTTCTTTGTATGAAGGTTATCCTTCAGTTGTACAGGGCATTAGTGAGAGCACATCTGGAGTATTGTGTACAGCATCGGTCTTATTTCAGGAAAAATGTAAATGTGTTGGAAACAGTTCAGAGGAGGTTTACGAGATTAATAGCGAGAATGGACAGGTTGTCTTACGAGGAAAGGTTGTATCCGCTGGAGTTTAGAAAAGTTAGAGGTGACTCGATTGAAATTAGAAGTTCCTTCGGGGTCTCGGATGCAGATCGAATGTTTCCTCTTGTGGGGGAATCCAGAACTAGGGGGTCACTGTTTAAAAATGAGGCATCGCTCATTAAAAATGAAGATGAGGAGAAATGTTTTCACTCGGGGTCGTGAGTCTTCGAAACTTTCTTCCTGAAAAGGTGTTAGAAGCAGAGCCTTTGAATATTTTTAAGGCGAAAGTGGATGGATTCTTGGGGATGATGGGTTATCCGGGGTAGTTGGGATGCAGATTTGAGGTTACTATCATGATCTTATTAAATGGCAGAACAGGCTCGAGGGGCTGAATGGTCTACTCCTGCTTCTTGTTCGTATGTTCGCATGTGAAGAATCCAATGAAAGAGACGCAGGAAAACACGGTAGGATAGGAATGAACAAAGGTTTATTACCCGAGCGGGTTGTACCACTTCTTTAACGCGCCCCCCACCCCCCCAACCCCACCCCTCCAAGTCTGGAGAAATGTCCATGTCCTCTGACTGAGGTCTTCTTGTTTGCTTGGGGAGGGGGACAATGGCCTGGCATCGACAGGATGGGCCCAGGAGATGTATAATACTCCGGAGACTGTTGTTTTCAAGCAGAGCATCAAGGCGGGAGTGGTGCAGCCGGCAAAAGTGCCGACACCGTCAGCGGCTGGAACGATGAATTCGGGCGGCCCAGTGTCCATGTGTCGGAGTTTGTTGAGGTAGTGTCAGGCACCTCAGCCACCTGGGCCTTGACGGGTGGAGGCGACGGTGATCAGTGCCGTAATCTGAGCGGTGCTCTGGGGACAGAGGCTGCAGGTGGACCCGGTCTGGCGAGTTCTGAGCCTGTTCTGGAGGTTCCTGCGTACGGCTGCAGATATGGTCCAAGTGGCGGAATAGGAAACCGGACCAGTTGCCCGGAGCACCAAGCCCGGGATCCATGTGGCACCAGCACAGAAATTGCGCACATATACTGCGTCTCCCAGCTTGAAGTCACGCAGCCGTGTACACCGACCAGTGTCCGTCACAGAGCGGTCCTGTCACTGGCGGATCTGAGCACCTATGTCCGGAATGACGAGGCTGACGTGAGTCCTGAGTGAGCTGATGTCCCATCAGTAACTCCATTGGTGCCACTCCCATGGTGGCATGAGGGGCTGTCCAGTAACTGAATAGGAGCCGGGCCAATGGTGTCTCTCAAGATCCGGGGGTCAGTTTCGCCATGGTCCTTTTGAAGGATTGGACCTCCCGTTCGGCCAACCCATTTGAGGCCGGGTGATACCCGACCGTCTGCACGTGTTGGATCCCGTTTGAGGCCACGAAACTCGAACTCCTTGCTGGCGAAAGCCGCACCATTATCGGACACCAACACTTCGGGTATTCCATGGGTACTGAACATGTGCCTCAGTCAGCCAGTCCACGGTCACCTTTTTGGTCATGGTCTGCATCTTCTGGACTTCGAGCCACTTCGAGTGGCCGTCCACATTGACAAGGAACATCGCCCCCTGGAAAGGGCTAATGAAGTCTATGTGGATACTGTGGTGATATACATCACTGTAAGTACACAAAGGGTTAATGTACATACACGACACCTAGCTAGACACTAGAGGGAACACCAAAGACATGACACACAGACAGTCAACCAATAGGTCAATAAGATAGGACACAACCAATGGGCAGTCACGATACACACAGAGGTGACACTACCACAGGAGGGCATTACACCAACCCATATAAAAGGACACAGCACACATGCTCAGTCTCTTTCCAGTGGAGACTCTCAGTGAGTACAGACACAGGGTTGATTGAACATCACTCCCACCACATGGATTGTAGCAGACTGGTTAGTCAGTTTGAGTAGCTATAGCAGGATTAACAGTAGCGTCGAATCCAAGTAGGAGAATTGTTAATAGTTCAATAAATGTGTTAAAGCTATCTCCAAGTCTGAACCTTCCTTTGTCAGAGTGCACATCAAGGAAGCAGCTTATGCTACGACAAGAGCATAACAAAACATGGTTCCAGGAGTGAACTGTTTCAATCCCTACAGTTAAAAACTCAGCAAACAGTGACAACCAGCAACAACAGCCAGGCAAGATGATGTTCGGGATTCCGATTCCACAACCGCTCAGGTACCAAGGCAATCTCAGTGGAAACTGCCGTTGGTTCCGGCAGAGATTCGAGATCTACCTGGTAGCGTGCGACCTAGATGGCGTGGCGGATGCAGAGAAAATACAGCTTCTACTTACCATCGCGGGTCCAGAAGCAGCTGAAATCTTCCAGACCTTCAAATACTCAAACGTGTAAAACAAGAGCGATTTCCAGGCAGTCCTGGACAAATTCCAAGAATTCTGCGAGGAACATACAAGAAGAAAAGGTAAAAGAGGCGCCAAAACTCACCGCGAGGTAGGCTCGCAGCAACAAACGGCAGTTTTGAATTGCAGCCATCTTGGAAAAGGTGCTGCACATGCGCAGTTGCGTGAAGAGCGCACAGAACAGGAAGGTCCGTTTGCGCATGCGCGAGAAGCCACGCATGCGCAATTGCGAAAAAGACCACAAGTACAGGAACAGCGATCTGCGCATGCGCAATCGCTTCCTACACTTTACGTCACAAGCGTCATGATGTCAGATGCCCCGGACCACGCCCACTTAAAGAGGAAATGTCCCAAAACACGGAAAAAAAAATTTAAAGCCGTAAAACCCGATTCTTTCACCTGGAACGACAGCACAATGCCTGAAATTCGACAAGTAGCTGAAAGCAACCTCCGCAGAACCCTGCAACAAGCAGTTAGCACCGCCCAAAGAAATGATACAGTCGTTGAAGACTATGACTCAGACCTTGAATTCTTCTTTGGACATCACGAGCCCAATACCAGCTCCGACACAAAATGTGATGATATGGTCTTGGAAGACAACGACTCAGATGAAGCTTTCACCTTGGGAGGCTACCCCAGTACCAAATCCGAACCGCAACTAGACATGTTGCACATTGACGACCCCGACGACAAGTTCTTCGGATTTGAGGATCTTCAGCCCAGCAGATATGACATCCCGACTCGTGAGTGCAGGATTATGCTGCGGCCTGACACCAAGAGACAGAGAGCGGTACAAGCCCACAGAGAGCGGCCTGCTGCCACACAGAAAGTGGTCCACGCACCGCGAAGGGTCCCCGACTCCACACGCAGAGTGGTCCACACACCACAAAGGGTCCCAACCTCCACACAGAAAGCAATGAAAGACTCCACCACGAGCTCGTGGACAGACTCCATGATAGAAGCAACGCAAGACTCCAGAGCGCAGTCCTTGCATGAACAAGAAGTGATGACAGCCCCCACAGCGAGACCAATGCACGATTCCACACAGGGAACGCTGCAAGACTCCACAGAGGGAGTGACACAAGCCTCCACAGCGAGCTCGTGGACAGCTTCCACAATAGAAGCAATACAAGACTCCAAAGCGCAGTCCTTGCATGAATAGCTATAGCAGGATTAACAGTAGCGTCGAATCCAAGTAGGAGAATTGTTAATAGTTCAATAAACGTGTTGAAGCTATCTCCAAGTCTGAACCTTCCTTTGTCAGAGTGCACATCAAGGAAGCAGCTTATGCTACGTCAAGAGCAGAACAAAACAGATACGGGACCAAGGCTTTCAAGGCCACTCCCAAAGGTGCATCGGAGCAGCAGGTGGGGCCTTCTGGTTCTCCTGGTGAGGGCCGCAGCACTGGGCCACCTTTTCGATGTCCGAGTCTATCCCAGCTACCACACATAGCTGCGGGTAAGCACCTTCACCTTGGATACCCGCAGGTGTCCATTGTGGAGGTCTTGTAACAAAAATGCACGATCGTGTTCCGAGATGACCACCTGGGTCTCACACAACAAAACGCCGTCCTCCAGGCTCAGCTCCGGGGGTTTTGTCGTGTAGGCCTGCAGATTGTCAGGCAGGGCTCTGTACTGAACCATGTGCCAGGCCCAGGATAACTGGAAGCCCGTCTGGCCTCACTCTTACACAACCCCATTGAGTTTGGCGTACAAGTTCTCGAATCAGGGGACCAGGTAATGGCCAAGGTGAGAAGCCTAGATCACTGCCATCTTGTAGGCCCCGCACAGCCGTACGGGCCTAACGGGTTTTAACACCGGGACCACTGGAGCCCCCAATCGGCAAAATGGATGCGGCGGATGATGTCCAAGTGCTCCAAGCAATCCAGCTGTGTCGACCTTGGGCCGTAGCATGTTTTGTCCTTAAGCTTGCCAGAAAGATGCCATTGGAATCCCCTTGGGCCTGCGGGGCCGTGTGAAAACGGGACCGGCGGGCCATTATTGGGGGCTATGGGTTCAGATGAGCCTTGACCAGGGTCACCAATTTGGCAAAAGACTTGGACTCCGGCCTATCCGGGTGGATGAGGCTTTTGATGAGGGCATAGGTTGGTCCTCCGACTGCGCTCAGCAGAATAACGATTTATTGCTCATCCCCAACAATTGCATTGGACCGAAAGTAATACTGTTCCCGCTCAATGTACTGGATCCAGTCATCGGTACCGACATCGACCTGTTCAAGTTCCCCGATGTGTGGCATCGCACCATTTGGAGTGAAGACCTATCTGGGCCTGGCCAAAGTGGGTTGGCGGTATAATGCACGGTGACTACTTTCGGTGTTGACCACGGAGTGAGTGATCACATACAGGGCAGCTCCTGCTTAAAGTCACAGAAAAGAGCTCTTTTTACCCAATACTGGGTGGCAGTTTGGTGAAAAGACCAAGTAGGTGAATGTTGGAGGAGTAGTTTCTCCCAGGGACGGTATGTCTGCAGGTTACCAGACCCGTCAGAAAGTAGTGAGAGATTTGGCTGAAAAGCTGGAGTAGGCCTGTGCTGCAGCAGGAGCCACTGAAAGCATGCAAGCTGATGCAAGCTGGAAGACTTCAACTTGACTTGATGGCCTTTATTAAAGCTGAATTCCAGCAGCAGAGGAAACAAATGCAGGAGGATCGCACAAAGGCCATTGAAGAAGCGGTGACACCCCTGAAGAGTTCTTTGGAACGGGTGGAGAAGTGTTTGGAGGTGCAGGGGTCACAGATTCGGGAGATCAAATGAGTAATCTTGGACCACAGCGATCGTGTGGTGACTCTGGAGGCGGAGGTGGGGCTCCTAGGAGACCTCTGTAAAACGTTGAAGGCAAAAGTTGAGGAGCAGGTGAATACCTCGAGAAGGCAGAAGCTGCGAATAGTTGGCCAGCCTGAAGGAGTGGAAGGTGTGAGTGCCACGAGGTACGTCTCGAAGATGCTTGGGGGGGGGGGGGGGGGGGGGGGTGGGGGGGGGGGGGGGGGGTGGCAGAAGGGGTGCTGGATAAGGTGCCTGAAGTGGACCGAGTGCATAGGTCCCTGAGGCAGAAGCCTAGAGCTGGGGAGCCGCCGCGGGCGGTGATCGCGAGGCTCCACAAATTTGAAGAGAAAGAGAAGATTCTGTGATGGGCCAGGGAGAAGCATAGCTGCGACTGGGAGAAGAATAAGGTACGAATTTATCAGGACATCGGAGCCGAGTTGGCAAAGTGACGGGCAGGCTTCGACAAGGCCAAGGCGGTGCTGTACCGGCGGCAGATCAGATTTGGGGTGCTCTACCCGGCGAAATTATGGGTGACGTTTGGAGACTGGGAGTATTATTTTGAGGCCTCAGAAGCGGCCAAAGACTTTATTAAGGAGCATAAACTGGGGGAGAACTGAGTGGACAATGCTTGGGAACCGGGGTGCTGGCACTTGTAATGGTCGGGAGCATGTTTGAAGTGGAGGCAGGAATTGCGGAATGTTCATCTTTTGGGGGGAGTTTGCTGTTTACTGTTGGGATTGTAAGGAGTGGAAAGTTTATGTGGGGATGGAAGTTCCCGACCCCCCTTCCTGTTTTCTGGGACCGTTTATGTTTAATATTTGTTTGTTTGCTTTTGGAGAAGGCTGCCTGGAGTTCAGGAGAAGTCTTTGTTTTGGTGGGGGAGGGTAAGGTCATGAGGTAGCCTTCCTCCTTGAGCTGAGGAGTGGGGGGTGGGGGGGGGGAGAAGAGGAGGTAATTGGTAAATGCCTTTGGGCAGGGTCTCTGCGCTACCAGGTTATGCTGGTGAACTTAAGTGAGGTGGTGGGGGAGAAGGCCAAGAGGGGTGTTCGGGGTAGGGGGAAGGGGGAGGGGGGAAGGGGGTTTGGGGGTGGGGGGTGGGATGAGGTGATGATATGGTCATGGGCGGAAAAAGGAGCCATCTGGGATGGGCTAGGTATAGGGTGGAATTAAAGGGGCGTGAGTTAAGTGGGGAAGATGAGAGACGGTAGAGGGGATTAGAGGCATAAACCTCCGGTAAGGTTGGTAACGTGGAACATCCGGGGACTGAATGGGCAGGTTAAAAGGTGTGGTGAATGGAACTACTGCTAATTCACCAGTGCACTGTGATATCATGTTACTGCTGTATCGTGTTACGTTATGTGTTTAACCCTGTGGGTTCCACCTATGGGCCATTGTACGGCTTCACCCACAGGGGGATATGTTGGGGCATGTACAGGCTCGCCCATGGCTCCACCCCTTACAGGACGTATGAAGGCAGCTGACCTGTGGGGCCGCATTCATTGTTGTACCGGTCACAGGCAGGCTCAGTTGTAAGCTGATTAAAACCACGGTTAACTTCTCAACATGTCTCTCAGTGAATTGATGGTCGCATCAATTTAATCAGCTTAAAATACTACTATGGAATCAGCCCTCAAAACTGATAGACTGGAACTCGATCCACAGGCCGCGGAGGCGAGAGAAATTTTTTTGCACTGGCTTCGATGCTTCAAGGCCTATCTCGACGCGTCGTCTATGCCGTCCGTCACGGACGAACAGAAACTGAGTCTTCTCCACGCACGGGTGAGCCATCGTATTTCTGTGCAGCTCGACGGCGCCGCGTCCTATACAGAGGCCCTCGCACTACTCGAACGCATATATGTATGGCTCGTGAACGAGGTTTACGTGCGACACATCTTCACCACTCGCCATCAGCGCCCCGGGGAGTCGCTAGATGACTACCTGCGCGACCTCAAAGCCCTCGCGCGCAACTGTAACTACCAGGCCGTTACGGCCACTCAGCATATGGAGCTCGCTATCCAAGACGTTTACGTGGCGGGGGTCCAATCGAACTATGTAAGATAGCGCCTGCTCGAAAAAGGGGCCCAAGACCTGGAGGACACGGTAACACTAGCTACCTCTCTGGAGGTCGCGTTTCAGAGCCTTACTGCGTTCCCCGCTGACCACGCGACCCCCTCATGGGCCCCCGACCAGAGATTACCCCAGGCTTGTGCCGCGCGGCCGCCCGCCCGTCATGGGGGGCTGCCCTGCTATTTTTGCAGGCAGTCCCAACACCCCCGACAGCACTGCCCGGCCGTCAACGCGAACTGCAGCAGCTGCGGGCGAAAAGGACACATCGCCAAGGTCTGCCTGGCCAGGTCTAAAAACTCGAACTCACAGACCCGATCCACAGACTCACAGGCCCGCAGACTCCGCAAGGTGGCAGCGTGTCTGCCGACTCCACCTCCGCATAACACGTGCGACTCATGGGGGCCGCCATCTTGGCCATCCTCCCCCATACGGGCAGCCACGTGCGTTCCATGGGGGCCGCCATCTTGGACACCATCGTCCTCACCACCCGCCATGCTTGACCAACGGGGGCCGCCATCGTGACCGCCACCTGCTACATCGCCCGAGATGTACGAACGACATGGACAGCAGCCATCGCGGGGCCGCCCCAGCACCTCCGATCACGCCGCCAGCTACCCCCAGCTCAGCGCGGTCACCCTGGACCAGTCGCGACCGAAGCACCTCCGGAGCTCCATGATGGCCGTCCGGGTAAACAGGTACGAGACACTTTGCCTTTTCGATTCCGGGAGCACAGAGAGCTTCATTCACCCGGACATGGTAAGACGTTGTTCGCTCCCAATATTCCCGACGCGACAAACTATCTCCCTCACCTCTGGGTCACACTCTGTGCAAATCCAAGGATGCACTACTGCAACCCTAGCGATCCAGGGCGCTGAGTACGCTAATTTTAAACTATATGTGCTCCCAGACCTCTGCGCTCCTCTCCTCTTAGGACTTGATTTTCAGTGCAACCTCAGGAGCCTAACTCTTAAATTCGGGGGGCCCCTGCCCCCGCTCACCATATGCAGCCTCGCGACCCTAAAAATCGACCCCCCCCCCCTCTTTGCGAACCTCACCGCCGACTGCAAGCCAGTCGCCACCAGAAGCAGGCGGTATAGCATACAGGACAGGACGTTCATTAGGTCTGAGGTCCAGCGTCTCTTGCGGGGGGGATCATCAAGGCCAGCAATAGCCCCTGGAGAGCGCAGGTGGTGGTCGTCAAAACCGGGGAAAAGTTCCAGATGGTGGTTGATTACAGCCAAACCATTAACCGGTTTACGCAACTCGATGCGTACCCGCTTCCCCGGATTGCAGACATGGTAAATCAGATCGCACACTACCGCGTGTTCTCCACGGTGGATCTGAAGTCTGCATACCACCAGCTCCCAATCCGCCCGGAGGATCGCCACTACACGGCGTTTGAGGCAGACGGCCGCCTTTTCCATTTCCTCCGGGTCCCCTTTGGCGTCGCAAACGGGGTTTCGGTGTTCCAACGAGCAATGGACCGAATGGTGGACCAGTACGGGCTGCGGGCCACGTTTCCGTACTTGGACAATGTAACCATCTGCAACCATGATCAACAGGACCACGACGCCAAACTCCACCGATTTCTCCAAACCGCCCAAAAACTCAACCTCACCTACAACAAGGAGAAATGCGTTTTCCGCACAACCAGGCTTGCCATCCTCGGCTACGTCATGGAAAACGGGGTCCTAGGGCCCGACCCTGACCGTATCCGCCCTCTCCTCCAATTCCCTCTCCCTCACTGGCCCAAGGCCCTGAAGAGGTGCCTTGGATTTTTCTCCTATTACGCCCAGTGGGTCCCCCAGTATGTGGACAAAGCCCGCCCACTATTTAAGGTCACCATTTTTCCACTGGTAGCCGAGGCTCGCCAGGCCTTCAACTGCATCAAGGTGGACATTGCCAAAGCTGCAATTCTCGCGGTGGACGTGTCCGCCCCCTTCCAGGTGGAGAGCGATGCCTCAGAGGTCGCTCTCGCCGCCACTCTCAACCAAGCAGGCAGACCGGTAGCGTTCTTTTCCCGCACCCTCACCACCTCTGAATTTCGACACTTCTCGGTCGAAAAAGAAGCCCAAGCCATTGTGGAAGCCGTACGGCACTGGAGGCACTACCTTGCTGGTAGGAGGTTTACCCTCATCACCGACAAGCGATCGGTTGCCTTCATGTTCGACAATACGCAGCGGGGCAAGATCAAGAATGACAAGATCTTGAGGGGGAGGATCGAACTCTCCACCTATAACTACGATATAGTATATCGTCCTGGGAAGTTCAACGAACCCCCAGATGCCCTGTCCCGCGGCACATGCGCCAGCGCGCAAGATGACCGATTACGTGCTATCCACGATAACCTCTGCCACCCGGGGGTCACCCGGCTCGCCCACTACATCAAGGCCCGCAACCTACCCTACTCCATTGAGGAGGTCAAAGCTGTAACCAGAGACTGCCAAATCTGTGCGGAGTGTAAACTGCACTTCTATCACCGGATAAGGCCCACCTGGTAAAGGCGTCCCGGCCCTTTGAGCGCCTCAGTATCGATTTCAGAGGGCCCCTCCCCTCCAATAATCTCAACACGTACTTCCTGAACATCATTGACGAATTCTCCCGCTTCCCATTTGCCATCCCCTGCCCCGATATGACCACTCCCACAGTCATCAAAGCCCTGCATAGTGTCTTCACCCTGTTCAGTTTCCCCAGCTATGTCCACAGCGACAGGGGCTCGTCGTTCATGAGCGACGAACTGCGTCAGTACCTGCTCTGTAAGGGCATTGCCTCAAGCAGGACTACCAGCTATAACCCCAGGGGAAACGGGGAGGTGGAGAGGGAGAACGCGACGGTCTGGAAGACCGTCCTACTGACCCTACGGTCCAGGAATCTCCCGGTTTCTCACTGGCAGGAGGTCCTCGCCGATGCGCTCCACTCTATCAGGACGCTCCACTCTATCAGGTCCCTCCTTTGCACGGCCACAAACCAGACCCCTCATGACCGCTTGTTTGTTTTCCCTAGGGGAGCTACCTCAGGGACCTCGCTTCTGCCCTGGCTGATGACACCGGGTCCAGTCCTCCTCCGAAAACATGTTCTGAGTCATAAGACCGACACCCTGGTAGAGAGGGTCCAGCTCCTTCACTCCAACCCACACTATGCGTACGTCGAACACCCCGATGGCCGGCAGGATACCGTCTCCCTCCGGGACCTGGCGCCCGCAGGCTCCGACACCATGACCACTACTGCATCCCCCACACTAGGTCCCGTCCAACCTCCCATGTTCAGCGCCCCTACCCCTATCCAACCTCTCATGTTCAGCGCCCCTACCCCGATATGGTCCTCCCGCTCCCTCCCACCCGCCGCACCGGTCCACAGGAATGAAGCTCCGAAAGAGCCACTCCAGGAGTCCACGCCTGTGCCTGCTCTGGACCCACTTCCACAGCCACCCGAAACGGCTGCAACACCAGTGCTTCGGCGGTTGCAACGTACGATCCGGGCACCAGACCGACTAAACCTGTAAACCCGTCACCCCCGCCGGACTTCATTTTTTAAACAGGGGGTGAATGTGGTGAATGGAACTACTGTTAATTCACCAGAGCACTGTGATATCATGTTACTGCTGTATCGTGTTACGTTATGTGTTTAACCCTGTGGGCTCTACCTATGGGCCATCTGTGGCTTCACCCACAGGGGGATATGTTGGGGCATGTACGGGCTCGCCCATGGCTCCACCCCTTACAGGAAGTATAAAGGCAGCTGACCTGCGGGGCCGCATTCATTGTTGTACCAGTCACAGGCAGGCTCAGTTGTAAGCTGATTAAAACCACGATTTACTCTCAACGTGTCTCTCAGTGAATTGATGGTCGCATCAAAGGTTTGCGGGTGGCTGTGCCCTTCAGGAGCTTGAAAGCGAGGTTGGTCTTTCTGCAGGAGATGCACCTCCGTGTGAAGGACCAGGTTAGGTTAAGGAAGGGGTGGGTCGGGATGAGTGAGGTTTTTCACTCGGTTTGATTCAAAATCAAGGGGAGTGGCGATTTTAATGAGCAAGAAAATGGGATTTGTGAGTGCGAAGGAGGTGAGGGATCTGGGTGGGAGAAATGTGCTTGTGAGTGGGGTAGTGGAAGGGGCATCGGTGGTGATGGTACCCGCGGAATTTTATAGGGAATTTGCGATGGACCAGGCACCACATCTGTTGGGGGCATTTAATGAAGCACTGGAGAAGGGGGAGTTGCCGGAGACGATGATGCAGGCAGTAATCACACTAATTCCGAAAAAGGGGAAGGACCCGGTGGAATGTGGGTCGTATAGGCCCATATCACTATTGATGTGAAAGTATTGGCTAAGTTGTTGGTGGGGAGGATGGAGGAGTGTCCCCTCGAGGTGGTGGCAGAAGATCAAACAGGTTTCGTGAAGGGCAGGCAGCTCGCGAGTAATGTAAGACAGTTGTTTAATGTGGTGATGAATCCGTCGGGGGCTCTGGTACCGGAGGTGGTGGTGTCCACAGACGCGGAGAAGGCATTGATCGGGTGGAGTGGCGGTACTTGTTCGAGGTTTTGGGAAGGTTTGGGTTTGGGCCGAGAGTTGTGGCATGGGTACGGTTGCTGTATGTGGCACCAAGGGTGAGGGTGAGGATGACTGATATGAGCTCACAAAGCTTTGACTTACACAGGGGTACGAGGCAGGGTGCCTGCTGTCACCACTGCTGTTTGCGCTGGCCATAGAACCATTGACGATGGCTCTCAGGGGGTCGGCAGAGTGGCGGGGGATTATGAGGGGACAGAGGGAGCATCGGGTGTCGCTCTATGCCGATGACCTCTTGCTGTATGTTTCGGATCCGTTGGAGAGTATGGGATAATGGGCCTGTTGGGGAGGTTTGGAGGGTCCTTGGGATAGAAGCTGAATGTAGGGAAAAGCGAGGTATTCCCGGTGAATGAGCTGGCACAGTGGGCTAATTTAGAGGGGATGCCATTTACGGTAGCGAGGGATAGGTTTAGGTATTTGGGGATTCAGGTAGCGAAGGAATGGACAGGTCTCCAGAAGTGGAACTTAACAAAGCTGGTGGAGGAGGTTAGGGAGAATCTTAGGAGGTGGGATACACTGCACTTAACGCTGGTGGGGTGGGTCCAATTGGTGAAAATGAATATTCTGTCAAGGTTCCTGTTTATCTTTCAAACTCTCCCAAAGACCTTTTTTCAGAAGGTGGACACAATCACTTCTGACTTTGAATGGGCGGGGAAACTGCCGAGGTTGGGGAGGACCCTGCTACAGAGGCAGAGGCAGCAGTTGCCATTGCCGAAGTTGCTTCATTATTATTGGGCGGCGAATGTGGACAAGGTGCAGTGGTGGTTGGAAGGAGAAGGGGTAGAGTGGGTTAGGATGGAGGAGGAATCTTGTAAGGGGTCCAGTTTGAGGGCTATGGTGACGGCAGTGTTGCCAATGTCTCCGAGTAGGTATTCAGGGAGCCCGGTGTTGCAGTCCATGGTGAAGATATGGAATCAGTTGAGGAGGCATTTTAGGGTGGAAGGGATGTCAGTGCTAATGCCGCTGTGCGAGAATCATGGGTTTGAGCTGCGGGGATGGATAATATATACAGGAGGTGGAGGGTAGTGGGGCTGGTCAAGGTGAGGGATCTGTATTTGGAGGAAGGGTTCGTCAGTCTGGAGGAACTAAGGGAGAGGGTAGAGCTGCCGAGGGGGAGTGAGTTCAGGTATCTGCAGGTTAGGGATTTTGCGCAAAAGGTCTGGAGGGGGTTCCCAAGGTTTCCGGGATACACCCTGCTCGAGCGACTGCTGCTTCCGGATGTGGAAGGGGAGGGAAGAATTGGGGATATATACAAGTGGCTGGGGGAGCAGGGAGGCAAGCGAGTGAAGAAGATCAAGGAGAAATGGGAAGTGGAGGTGGGAGGGGAGATTAATTGCGGAGTATGGACTGAGGCACTGCGTAGTGTAAACAGGACCTCCTCTTTGTCATAATATACACCAGTATATCATGGTGCAGACACATACACTGATGGACACACAGCAAGACCAATCAACATACACAACATCGCAGCCAATCACCAGTTAGAGCACACTCACTATAAAGACAGGGGGCATCAGTTTTCCCGCTCATTCGGGATGCGGCCTCTCAGAAGGACAGAGCTTACAGCTTACAGCACAGATCCTCACCATGTGCTGAGTGCATAGACTGGTTAGGACAGGCATAGGTCTTTAGTTTAACCTAACATCGTGTTAACCCACAGTGAAAGTATGTTCAACAGTTTCTAGCTTAATAAAATAGTGTTGTACTATTTTATGTGTTGGTGGCCTGTATGTGTTCCATGGATCCAGAGCACCCAACACATCATGGTACCAGTAGTTGAGGGATGTTAGAACTTCTTAGACCTACCTGCAAGTGATCTGCCTTCCACAAGCACACAGTCATCCTGCAAAATGGACAGCGTCCGCCCGCCGCTGCCGCTCCGCATCACCGGTAACCTAGGGGCCAACTGGAAGAGATTCAAACAACGCTTCCTTGAAGCCACAGGCCAGGAAGCTGCCTCAGACACCAGGAAGATCGCTCTCTTCCTATCCACGGCCGGGGAACATGCCATCCACATTTTCAATTCTCTCACCTTTGCTGATGGTGAAGATAAATCAAAATTCAAGACGGTCCCCCTTAACTTTGACAGTCACTGTGACATCGAGGTGAATGAAAGTTTTGAGTGCTATATATTCCAACAGCGTTTGCAGGGTAAGGATGAACCTTTCCAGTCCTTTCTCACCCACCTCCACATCCTTGCGCAGTCCTGTAATTACGGGCCCACCTCCGACTCCATGATACACGACCATATCGTTTTCGGCGTTCAGTCGGACCCTCTACGCCAGCAGCTCCTCAAGGTAAAGCAGCTCACTCTAGCGATTGCCATCGAGACCTGTGAGCTACACAAACATGCCACTAGTCGGTATTCCAACATCCAAGCGGCTGAAACGGCGCGGCAAGGTCCCCACGAGGCAGAACGGGTCTAAGCAATCGAGCAACTCCAGGGCCTCAGCCTGGATGAGGGCGGCCATTTCGCCCGCTTTTCGCGGACTCCCGCGCTTGTGTGCACCGAACGAGGGGACGGCGACGTCGACGAATGTACTACGCAGGCGTGCACCACATACAGCCGCGCCGCGCATGCGCGGTGGCGCAGCAAGTGCACTGACGCGACAACGTGCGGCAACTGTGGCTCCGCCCATTTAAAGCGACTATGTCCTGCCAGATCCCGACGATGCCTGCAATGTTGCAAAAGCTCAGCCTGCCAACTCTCATCGCTCCAGCCAGCCTCACAGGAATGTCCGGGCCATTCAACCCAAGGTCACCGAGCCCGATTCGGACCTACTACCCGATATTGACACCGAGGACTCCAAGGCGCCTTTTCGAGTCGGTATCATTACAAAAAACAGGCTGTCCCCGAAGCAAAGAATCCAGCCTCTACAGGTATACAGCATCGATCCGGACGATGAGAGGTGTGCCACCCTTACGGTCAACCGGTCCCAAATACGATTCCGCCTGGACACCGGTGCCTTCCCCAATCTCATTGCGCGGTCTGACCTCCAAAGCCTTTGTGTCAAACCAGCCATCCTGCCATCAGCCTGCCAGCTATTAGATTATAATGGCAATGCCATTGCTGCCAGCGGCTCGTGTCAGCTTGAAGTGACGCACAGGTCACGCAAAGCCATCCTTCCCTTTGAAATCATGGGCTCCTCGAAATCCTCCCTGCTTGGCGCGCAGGCATGCAAGCTGTTGAACCTCGTTCAGAGAATTCACTCTCTCTCTCCTGCTGACGCGTCTGCCTTTCAGGACACCGACTTCAGGGCGCAGCTCGACGCCATTATCAACCAGCATCACGACGTTTTCGAGGGCATGGGCCGCTCCCGTACACCTACAAGATCTTATTCAAACAGAATGCCACGCCTGTGCTGCACGCACCTCACAGGGTCCCAGCACCCCTTAAGGACCGCCTCAAGCAGCAGCTGCAGGACCTCCAGAACAGAGGAGTGATTTCCAAAGTCACGGAGCCGACCGACTGGGTCAGTTCCATGGTATGTGTAAAAATGCCTTCCGGCGAATTGAGAATTTGCATTGATCCCAAGGATCTAAATCGCAATATTATGCGAGCACTATCCAATTCCCAAGCGCGAAGAGCTCACATGTGAGATGGCTCGCGCCAAGCTCTTCACCAAACTCAACGCCTCAAAAGGATTCTGGCAAATCCAGCTCGACAAATCCAGCAGGAAACTCTGCACGTTTAACAGCCCCTTTGGAAGATATTGTTACAACAGGATGCCGTTTGGAATCATCTCTGCATCAGAAGTGTTCCATAGGATCATGGAACAAATGATGGAAGGTATTGAAGGTGTTCGCGTCTATGTCGATGACATAATCATTTGGTCCACCACCCCGCAGGAGCATGTTAGTCGCCTCCAGCGCGTATTCAGACGTATACATGAGCATGGCCTCCGCCTCAACAGGGCCAAATGCTCTTTTGGTCAGACGGAACTTAAGTTCCTCGGGGCCCACATCTCCCAATTGGGTGTGCAGCCGGATGCGGACAAGATAGCTGCCATCACAGCTATAAAAACACCAGAGGACAAGAAGGCGGTCCTCCGATTTCTGGGCATGGTCAATTTTTTAGGGAAATTCATCCCTAACCTCGCCTCTCATACCATGGCTCTCAGGAACCTGGTCAGGAAGACGTCAGACTTCCAATGGCTCCCCACCCACGAGCTCGAATGGAGGGAACTCAAGGCAAAACTGACCACGGCCCCGGTCTTAGCCTTCTTTGATCCAGCAAAGGAGACCAAAACTTCGATCGATGCCAGTCAATCCGGCATTGGGGCAGTGCTCCTTCAGCATGATGAGGCCTCATCATGGGCCCCCGTTGCATATGCGTCACGTGCGATGACCCCCACGGAGCAGCGCTACGCACAGATAGAAAAGGAGTGCCTGGACCTTCTGACCGGTGTTGTTAAATTTCACGATCATATTTACGGACTTCCTCAATTCACCGTCGAGACCGACCATCGACCGCTGGTCAATATAATACAGAAAGACTTGAACGACATGATGACGCCTCGCCTCCAGCGTATTCTTCTCAAGCTCCGGCGATCCGACTTCCAGCTGGTATACACCCCAGGCAAAGACCTCATCATTGCTGACGCTCTCTCCAGGTCAGTCAACACTCCATGTGACCCAGCGGGATTTGTCTGCCAGGTTGACGCCCATGTGGCATTCGCGGCCTCCAATCTACCTGCCTCGGATGAACGCCTCGTCCAAATTCGCCGCGAGACGGCGGCTGACCCCTTGCTACAATGTGTCATGCGCCACCTAACAGACGGGTGGCTCAAGGGCCAATGCCCTCAGTTCTATAATGTCAGATGATCTGGTGGTAGTAGACTGGGTTCTTCTAAAACTGGACCGCATTGTCATCCCGCATAGCATGCGCCAGCTTGTCCTGGAACAAATACACGAGGGCCATCTTGGCGTGGAAAAGTGCCGCCGACGGGCCCGAGAGGCAGTGTACTGGCCCGGCATTAATGAGGACATCGCCAACACAGTGCTCAACTGCCCCACTTGTCAGCGCTTCTAGCCGGTCCAACCACGTGAGACCCTGCTGCCCCATGAGTTGGTCACGTCACCATGGACCAAGGTGGGCATCGACCTGATCCACGTGCTGGGTAGAGACTATGTCCTGATCGTAGACTACTTTTCGAATTACCCGGAGGTGATACGGTTGCACGACGTCACCTCGTCTGCCGTCATTCGTGCATGTAAAGAAACCTTTGCTCGACATGGCATCCCGCTCACGATTATGTCAGACAATGGCCCCTGCTTCGCCAGCCAAGAATGGTCCAACTTTGCCAGGCGGTACAATTTTGCCCATGTGACATCCAGTCCCCTGTACCCCCAATCCAACGGCAAAGCAGAGAAGGGAGTACATATCGTCAAACGGCTCCTACGCAAGGCTGCCGATGCTGGGTCTGATTTCTACCTCGCCTTGCTGGCCTATCGCTCCACCCCACTGTCCACTGGCCTGTCGCCAGCTCAGTTACTCATGGGCGTACCCTGAGGATGACGGTGCCGCCCACCCATGTCCCAGACCTCGACCACGTTCCGGTCCTTCGCCCGATGCAGCTGTCTCGTGCACAGCACAAGGCGGCTCATGACTCCCGTGCAGCTGATCTCCCTGCTCTGGCTCCAGATGACAACGTCCGCGTCCATCTTCCGGATGGTGGCTGGTCTGCAACCGCTGTTGTCCTTCGGCAGGTGGCCCCCCGCTCGTTCCTGGTTCGTCTACCGGATGGCTCTATTCTGCGCCGCAATCGACGCGCCCTTCGTCTCATTCCACACTCGGCACGTGATCCTCCAGTGTCGCCTCGCCCTCCTGCTGATCCTGCCACAGACTATGCAGAGCTCCCTGTCACTCTGCCTCCCCCTGACTCTGATGCAGTCCAGTCCGCTCCTGAACCAGCGGCTCTCGACCCACGCTTGAGGCTGTCAACCAGAATTTGTCGCCCACCTCAGAGGCTAAATTGATGAAGTTTGTGGACTTATAGACTCTCTGAATTGTTTTGTTGCTTTGTTTGATCGTTTCCCTGGTTTCTATATAGTGTTGATCTCGTTACTCTTGTTGCATACTGCTTCTCTGCACCAGGCACCTTCCCATGTAAATAGCTTAGTTCTCATGTACATAGTCCTGTAAATATGTCTTCGCACCCCACACGTAGTTAGGAACATTGGGCGAAATTCTCCCCCAACGGCGCGATGTCCGCCGACTGGCGCCAAAAACGGCGCCAATCAGACGGGCATCGCGCTGGACCAAAGGTGCGGAATGCTCCGCATCTTTGGGGGCCGAGCCCCAACATTGAGGGGCTAGGCCGACGCCGGAGGGATTTCCGCCCCGCCAGCTGGCGGAAATGGCGTTTGTTACCCTGCCAACTGGCGCCGAAATGTGGCGCATGCGCGGGAGCGTCAGCGGCCGCCGACAGGTTCCCGCGCATGCGCAGTGGGGAGAGTCTCTTCCGCCTCCGCCATGGTGGAGGCCGTGGCGGAGGCGGAAGGGAAAGAGTGCCCCCACGGCACAGGCCCGCCCGCGGATCGGTGGGCCCCGATCGCGGGCCAGGCCACCGTGGGGGCACCCCCGGGGTCAGATCGCCCCGCGGCCCGCGCCCCACGCGCGCCCCACACGCGCCCCACACCCCCAGGACCCCGGAGCCCGCTCATGCCGCCTGGTCCCGCCGGTAAATACCAGCTTTGATTTATGCCGGCGGGACAGGCAATTTCTGGGCGGGACTTCGGCCCATGCGGGCCGGAGAATTGATCGGGGGGGGTCCCGCCAACCGGCGCGGCCCGATTCCCGCCCCCGCCCAATCTCCGGTACCGGAGACTTCGGCGGGGGCGGGGGCGGAATTCACGGCGGCCAACGGCCATTCTCCGACCCGGCGGGGGTCGGAGAATGATGCCCATCATCACCATACATTATTTATTGCCACAAACATACATTTTTTAATAACGGGGGGATGTCATAATATACACCAGTATATCATGGTGCAGACACACACACTGATGGACACACAGCAAGACCAATCAACACACACAACACCGCAGCCAATCACCAGTTAAAGCACACTCACTATAAAGACAGGGGGCATCAGTTTTCCCACTCATTCGGGATATAGCCTCTCAGAAGGACAGAGCTTACAGCTTACAGCACAGATCTTCACCATGTGCTGAGTGCATAGACTGGTTAGGACAGGCATAGGTCTTTAGTTTAATCTAACATCGTGTTAACCCACAGTGAAGTATGTTCAACAGTTTCTAGCTTAATAAAATAGTGTTGTACTATTTTAAGTGTTGGTTGCCTGTATGTGTTCCACGGATCCAGAGCACCCAACACATCATTCTTGTGCAGGGATGAGCCTGATACAGTTTAAGGTGGTGCACAGGGTGCATATGACTCGGGTGAGAATGAGTGGGCTCTTTCAGGGGGTGGCAGATGAGTGTGAGAGGTGTGGGCGGGGGCCAGCGAATTACGCGCACATATTTTGGGGTTGTGAAAAATTGGGAAGATTGGGCTGGAGTGTTCGCAGTCTTAGCCAGGATCGTGGAGGAGGAGGTGGACCTGGATTCTTTGGTGGCGATATTTGGGGTTTCAGAGAAGCCGGAGCTCATGGAGAGGAAGAAGGCCGGTGTCGTGGCCTTCACCGCTCTGGTTGCACGGCAGCGAATTTTACTGGAGTGGTAGTCAGCATTGCCACAGGGGGTAGCGGCTTGGTTGGGTGACCTGCACAACTTCCTGCGATTAGAGAAGATAAAGTATGAGTTAAGGGGCTCTTCAGGAGGGTTTGAGGAAAGGTGGGGGATGTTTGTGACCATGTTTGACGGGCTGTTCATCGTGGGGGGGAGGGGGTGGAAAAGGAGAAAATCTGTGCAGACTGTATAGTTGATTGTTGGGAAGTATGTTTCCTGAGGTGTTTATTCGCTCTAACCTGTTTTGATACATGTTTGTAATAAAATACATTTAAAAAATAATAAAATAAGATAATGCACGATGGTTACCACAGCTCCACTTCACCCTCGTCGCCAGTGTAGAAGGGTGGCATCGTTTAGACCACAGTTCTTGGCCCCAAAGGGGTTGTAACCCTATGTGATTCTGTTTACCTTTGATGCAACACCTCTTTAAGCGGCTGCCTTATTGGAGCACCCAGATGACGGCTTTAGGCAGGGTGCCGCGACCAGGACCGGGACACCAGAGAGGCCCGTAAAGGTGCTGTTTCCCGCCAATTTAGTTCATTTGTAACCCTAAAAGAAGCTCACAGTTCTGCTCCTGATGCCTTCAAGCTTTCTACCGAAATATAAATGCTCCCAGTCTGTGTGCTTTGTCTAAATAAATGAATCGACTACGTGTTTATGGATGTGAGCGACTGTTGTCTATATATCATGATAGCAATACGACAAGCCACAGTGTTGATGGAATTTTGGGATGTATCTGAATGAGTATTCATGATTTATTGTGTGTATATGGGGGTCAATGTGACAGCATAATAATCTTTACTGTCACAAGTAGGCTTACATTAACACTGCAATGAAGTTACTGTGAAAAGTCCCTAGTCGCCACACTCTGGCACCTGAGGGAGAATTCAGAATGTCCAATTTGCCGAACAGCACGGGCTGGATTTTCCGTTCGGCAACGCCAAAATCATGAAACGCGATCGGGCGGAGAATAGGTTCAGACGGAGAAATCAAGGTTGATGCCGGTTTTGCGCCAAATTGGGATTCTCCAGCCTCCCAAATACGATGAAATCGTGGTGCCCGCGCGCAGCCTGAAAGTACAGTAGGCATATCGTTAGTGGTCCTGATGACCAATTCTCCGGGTCCTCCGCGATTCAGGGTCTCGGATGGGACAATTTCCCGATGTTGTGTTTCTAATTTGGTATAAAAACTGTGAACCTGGTGTGCTGGCTGCGACGGCGGAGAGAGTAGGTAGGAAGTGGCGTGGGGTGACTGCGGGCTGCCGGTTCGGACTCCGGTCGTGCTGGCAGCGGGGTGCGGGTGCCCTGCCAGGAACGGGGGAGGGGAGGGGAAGAGGGGGGACAGGCCGAGCAGCCGGGGAATCCCCCCAACAGGAAAGGGGCGGTGCCCAGACACCGACCGCCAGTATGGCGGCCATCTTGCTGGCCACAGACCCCAGCCCCTGGATGCACGCAGTGACAATGGCCGTATGGATGCCCTGTCCCCCACCGGCAGACACACACTGGGGGACTCACCAGGGCCACACTGACGGCAGCCCCCCAGTGAGGGCAGTGCCATCCTACGGTGCCCCTGGCAGCAGGTACGGGCCCCAGGACTGGGGGTACTGACGGGGCCGGGTTGCGGGGTGGAGGCACATGCGTGGGTGGGACCTGTGGTGCCAATCGGAACCACCGTGTAGCCCCTGGCACCTGGTTGGGCACAGGTGTATGCGCCATGATAACATGTTTGCCTTTCACCTCCTGCAGAAAATTATGGCGTTTGGACATCAACCTGTGATGCTGGCCGCCATGCCGATGGCCGCAGCCCTGCATGAAGCCCTGCAGCAGCATGAGTGGGGGCCGCTCGGAAAGGAGGCGGAGGCTGCAGCAGAGGAGCGGGCTGCAGAGGGGAATGTAGCAGCCACTCAAGCTGGAGGGCCGCCCGCCCAACAGGACGAGAAGGGGGAGGGGGTGCCAAGGAGGCGCCGGATGAGGCCACGTGTGTACCGCAACCACATGTCATTTGAGGACCTCCGGACCGGGCATGAAAACGGAGACTCCGGCTGAGCACGGAGACAGTGATACATCTAGCAGATGATGGCACACCTGGCACTGCCGGGGTATGGGATGGACTCACCCTTCCAGTGGCCGTCAAGGTGATGGTCGCACTTAACATTTATGCCACAGGGTTGTTCCAGTCGCCGAGTGGGGACCTGTCTGGTATCTCCCAAGCATTGGCACACAGGTGCACCTTCATGGGTGGCCTGCATGCCCAGGCGGAGAGGTATATCGACTACCCTGTGGATGCCCGGGCAGCGGCGTTCACAGACGTCGCCGGAATGCCTGGGCCCAGGGGGTCATCGATGGCATGCATGTTGCCCTACGGCCACTGGCGGATAATAATCCGCTCTTCACAAACAGGAAGGGGTACCATTCGATAAATTTGGTGTCCGATCATCAGATGAGCATTATGCACATCTGCGCCCGATCCCCGGGCAGTGTACACAGGATTACACAGTCAGCCCACTGGGCCTCACTTGTCCCCCACCTCCCCACTCCCACTGGACAGCACTGACTGCCCCACACCCGTCAGACAGAGCAGGTTTCAACGGTCTTAACAGGTGTTTAATGTGAAGAGGTATATACAGTCTGTGCCCTAGCCCCAAAACTAAACTGTGCCCTGCACCCGTGCCAACTTAACTGGTGTCAAACTTTCTGGCCTTACGGGCCCCAAGACTACGCTTAGGTGGTTCCCCAGACTGTACAGCAGGAGTGGCGGCGACTCCTGCCCTGCGATGAGGGTCCCCGTTGGCGCACGTTGCCTGGGAGGCTTGGCCTGGGTGGGCCCGGCTGTTTCCCGGAAATCCCTGGTGGCATGGTGCCGCCCTGTTCTGCCTGCTGTCCACCAGCTGCACCAGGGACAGCAGGGGAGGGGGAGGGAGGAGGAGGAGTGTGGGGGTGGAGCCCGAGGTGCTGCGGTGTTCCGGCACCTCCCCTGCAGGAGTCACCAGCACGGGCCACAGCACCTCTTCCTCCCACAGGGTGAACGATGGCCCCCGGGAACTCCATGGGGTGGGGGTGCGAGCAGGCCATCCCCTGACGCCCCCATGACACCTGGCATTGCCAGTCCTGGAGGCCCGCTCTGGTCTTGACAAGGGTCTGCACGTTCGCGACCATAGAGCACAGGGAGTGGCCCACCTCAGTGTGGGACTATACCATTTCACTATCTACTTCTGCCTTCAAAATATTCAATGACCACTACCTCCACGGAGCAGAATTCCAAAGACCTACGATCCTCTGAGAGAAAACAAAGTCTCCTCATCTCCATCTTAAATGGGAGTTACCTTATTTTTAAGCGGTGTCCCCCAGTCCTATCATCTCCCACAAGGGGAAACAATTTTTCAGCAGCCACCCTGTGAAGTCTCCACTTTTCGGGAGGACTTTACCGGCTGTTCACGGCAGCGGGATATTCCGGTCCCACCGACGGCGCAGTATCACCTTGGGTTTCCAGGCGATGAGGGGTGAGGGGTGCATTCAACGGGAAATTTCTTCATCCAAAGAATGGTGAATCGGTGGAATTCGCTGCCACAAACAGTAGTTGAGGTCAAAAAGTTATATAATTTTAAGAAGGAATTAGATATAGCCATTGGGGCGAAAGGGATCAAGGAATATGGGGGGGGGGGGCGAGAGGTGGATCAGGGTATTGAGTTTTTTTTTAAATTTAGAGTACCCAATTCATTTTTTTCCAATTAAGGGCAATTTAGCGTGGCCAATCCACCTAGCCTGCACATCTTTTGGGTTCTGGGGGCAAAACCCACGCAAACACGGGGAGAATGTGCAAACTCCATCTGGACAGTGACCCAGAGCCGGGATCGAACCTGGGACCTCGGCGCCGTGAGGCCGCTGTGCTAACCCAGGGGTATCAAAAAAATCAAGAGGACGGTTTCTCCAAACGGGAACCAGGACGAGTGGAATAACGTGAGACCAAAGGTGAAGTGAAAATCCGAGTCGCAACAAGAATGGAATGGCATTAAAAAAGAACCAAAAAATCTTCTCCCAGCATGCAAACAGGAAGTGGGTGCAGTGGACACTTTGAGGAACAAAGAGGGGGCAGGTATTTTCATAATTGTTTATCAAAAATATAATTGAAGTATAGAAGGCGGAGGTGGGGATGAATGGGTGGAGTGAAAATTGATGGAAATTGAGAATGGACATAGTGGGCGAAATTCTCCGGAAACGGCACGATGTCCGCCGACTGGCGGCCAAAACGGCGCAAATCAGTCGGGCATCGCACCGCCCCAAAGGTGCGGAATGCTCCGCATCTTTGGGGGCCAAGCCCCAACCCTAAGGGGCTAGGCCCGCGCCGGACGAATTTCGCCCCGCCAGCTGGCGGAAAAGGCCTTTGGTGCCCCGCCAGCTGGCGCGGAAATGACATCTCCGGGCGGCGCATGCACGGGAGCGTTAGCGGCCGTTAACGGCATTCCCGCGCAGGCGCAGTGGAGGGAGTCTCTTCCGCCTCCGCCATGGTGGAGACCGTGGCTGAGGTGGAAGGGAAAGAGTGCCCCCACGGCAGAGGCCCGCCCGCGGATCGGTGGGCCCCGATCGCGGGCCAGGCCACCGTGGGGGCACCCCCCGAGGCCAGATCGCCCTGCGTCCCACCCCCGGACCCCGGAGCCCGCCCACGCCGCCTTGTCCCGCCGGTAAGGTAGGTGGTTTAATTTACGCCGGCGGGACAGGCATTTTAGCGGCGGGACTTCGGCCCATTCGGGCCGGAGAATCGCGGGGGGGGGGGGGGGGCGCCAACCGGCGCGATTCTCGCCCCCGCCGAATATCCGGTGGTGGAGAATTCGGCAACTGGCGGGGGCGGGATTCACGCCAGCCCCCGGCGATTCTCCGACCCAGCCAGGGGGTCGGAGAATCTTGCCCAGTGTTTTGATTTTGCAGCCAGTAGGCCATGTTGCCTGCCCACTGCCAGGGTTTAGGATATCTGTTCAGGGCTGAAGAGCACCCTACCCAGGCCCACCCTGTCCCCTAGCCCCACCTAACCTTTGGTCACTAAGGGACAATTTAGCATGAGCAACCCACCTCACTTGCACCTCTGTTTTGCAGCTGCAGCATGTGGGGTGCTGGTGGACACCAGTGTGATCCACAGTAAGTATACCACGTCTGTAGTTTGAGAAATTTCAGTTAGAACTGGTGAGCTGAGTCTAAGCTTTGGACACTGCAGTACATGTGGGAGTAAAAAAAGAATTGCTTGGATACTTTGTGAGAACAACAGTCACGCCAATTAGGTTAAGCACTGCAGATTTAGTTTGTGGCCAGAGACAGGAGGTAGGTATCCAGAAGACAGGACTGGATGAGCCTCAGTACTTGAATTGTCCAACAGGTTTGCGGTTCTGTAAGGCTTGTGTGAGCGAGAGCAGGGACTGCTGGGAGAATGGACAGTGTGGGGGAATTAATAATGGGAAAAAAGAAACGGCAGATAATTTGAAAAAAGCATTTTGTATCTGTATTCACAGAAGACACAAAAAGTATCTCAATCAGAGGACAAAAGAGAGGGTGAAACTTAAAACAAGCACTTTCATGAAAGAAAATGTGCTAGAGAAACGAAACTGGAAACATCTGTCATTGAAAAAAGTCAGAACCCATAAGGGATAGCCTAGTTCCCTTCGGCTGCCCGGCAGTCACCAATGGGTGACCAATGGGTCTGCCTTCATATTCCTAGCATGTCCTGTGTCCAATCATCTGAATGTGCCATCCACGTAACTCTGTGCCACAGTAACTCCGTCTGCCGTTCAGGCTCTGAAATGGGGAGCTTAAGTTTCTACAGCTGGTGATACTTTCTGCCCGTGTGGTTGTCTAAAATAATATCCATAACTTCCCACATATTACAGGACACACACACACCACACAACCGAGTTGACTTACCATGGCTTCAATTTATTTTCCTTTCGTTAGCTTTATTTTACTTTGGTTAACTTATACTACTTTATTTTACCTGGCCTTGCTTTAACTTTATCTCCAGGTTGCTTTTGTTTCTTACTTAAATCTAAGAATTCATATTCTCATTTTTAGCTACTTAATTCCGTCCCTAAGGGAAGTATCTCACCAACCAATGACTTTGTGTTTCTCCTGTGAGGTTGGTCTTGTATCCTTTTCAAATTAAGCCCTCTCATGTATTTGAATATGTAAATATCCATCATCGGTAATCCAAAGAAATTTCGGGATACTAAATAAATGCACATCTGATGAGAGAAGTGTTGTAAAAACAGTGGGAAGGACAGCATTCATTTGGCTCGAGTTGGGGAGCAACTGGGTAAGTTCTGTAGGCCTCCAACTATAGTGATAGAGGAACAAAACTGCAGGGAAATCACAGAGATGAGTAAGAACAGTAAAATATCTGAATGCAAGAATGAAAGTTGGGCATTTAGCCTCTGCTCTGCTATTCAGTAAGATCATGGTTGGTCGGATTGTGGCCTCAACTCCACTTCTTGTCCTTGACTCCCTTGTCAGTCAAAAATCTGCCTAACTCAGCACTGAACATATTCAATGACCCGTGTGGAAGAGAATTCCAAAGACTCAACTCTCTGAGAAAATACGTTCATCCTCATCTCAGTCTTAACTGAGAGATGCCGTATTCTGAAACTATGTTCACCAGTTCTAGATTCCCACACAAGAGGAAATGTCCTCTCAGCATCTATCCTATGAAACCCCCCCCAAATTATTTCAATAAGACCACCCCATAACTTCTAACCTGCTCAATTTATTGTCAAGAACAAAGCTATTGTCCTATCCCAGGAATCAACCCAGTGAACCTTCTCTGAACTGCTTCTGGTGCAAGTATATCTCTCCTTAAGTAAGGAGACCAAAACTGCACACAGTATTTCAGGTGCAGTCTCACCAATATGGGTAGCAAGACTTTACTTTTAATACAAAGGCCAGTATTCCATTTGCATCCCTAATTGCTTGCTATAACTACATGCTAATTTTCTGTGATTCATGGATTAGAAACCCCAGATCCCTCTGTACTGATGTATTTCTAGAATATCTCTCATTTTAAATAATATTTGGAATTTCTGTTATTCCTATCGAGGTGAGCTACATCACATTTTCCCAAAGATACTAGATTTGTGTCTCCTTATTTATCCTATCTATATCACTTTGTCTTCTTGTCCATGGGCAGGATTTTCCAGTCCTACCTGTCCCAGGGCCAGAAATTCCCGCCTGAGGGCAACAGGTCTTTCACTGGTCCATCAAATTGCCCACCTCACCCGTGACTCCTGCGTCAGGCGAGATGAGGAATTTTACCCCAAAGTGTCTCTGTATCCACATTTGTATTGTCAGAAATGTTTACTACAATGGGGTGGCACTGTGGCACAGCGGTTAGTACTGCTGCCTCACAGCGCCAGGGACCCAGGTTCAATTCCGGCCTTGGGTGACTGTCTATGTGGAGTTTCTACGTTCTCCCCGTGTCTGCGTGGGTTTCCTCTGGGAACTCCAAAGATGCGCAAGTTAGGTGGTTTGGCCATGTTAAATTGCCCCTTCATGTCCAGGGATGTGTGGGTTAGCTTATGGAGATAGGGCTGTGTGGAGGGTGAGTGGACATGGGTAGAGTGCTGCTCCGAAGGGTTGGTGCAGACTCTATGGGCCGAATGGCCTCCTTCTGCACTCTGGGGATTCAATGATTCTATGAGCCTCCTCTGTCCCTTCGGCCAATTATTAGATATTTAAAATAGTTGAAGCACCGGCATTGATCCTTGTGGCTCTCTGCGAGTTAGTTTGCCAACACCAAAATCACCTGACTCTGTTTCCTATTAGTGACCCTCAGGTTAAATCACCACCATTCAACTCTTAAAAGGGGAAAGCACACTATGGCCCTCTGGGACTGTGGTGACAATTACATTTTTTTAAACTCCCAACGTCTTATCACGCGCAATCTTTAATTTTCAGCTTTAGCAAATACCTTTTGGAAATCCAACAACACTGCACCTTGTGGTTGATCCATCCTTTTTGGTACACCCTCAAAGAACTCTAATAAATTTGATGAACATAATTTCCCTTTCACAAAACCACACTGGCTCTGCTTGCATTATGATTTTCGAAATGTCTACGAAGGTGTTGAAGGACACAGAGGGAATAAAATTCTTCAAATGCGTTCAACAGAACTTTGTTATCCAGCACTTAATTAGGGAATGAAGCTGGGCAAGTGGACAAAGTAGCAGTGAGAGATCATTTTGAGGAAAGTGATGATATTATAGATTTAGCATAATTATGGAAAAGGACAAAGATAGAACAGGAGTAAAAGTTCTAAACTGGGGCATGGCAAATTTTACAAAGCTTTGAGTTGAACTGGCAAAAGTGGACTGCTTACAGCTATTGGAAGGGAAAAGCATAAAAAAGCAAAATTCTACAGGCTCAGCAGAGGCATATCCCCACGAAGGAAGGGAGTGATACTGCCCAATAGAGCCCCCTGGTTATGCTGTGTAAGATAAAACAGAAAAAGAAAGGTTATGACAATCACAAGAAGTCCTATGCTGTAGAAAACCTAGAGGAGTATAGAAAGTACAGGGACATTAAAAACCAACATTAGGAAACCAAAGAGAGGGTATGAAAAAGTATTGGCAGGTAAGCGCAAAGAAAATACAAAGATGTTTTACCAGTACATTACAAGCAAGACGCAAAATTGGTCTTGCCATTGAAAATGAAGAGGAAAGCTGTCTGCTCTAGTATTATATGAATGTTTTGGTCAAGTGGGAAGAAAGTGGCAAATGGAATTCGATCTGGAAACATGTGAGGTAATGCATTTGGGGAAGGTAAACAAAGTCAGGGAATACTCAATTAGCAGGAAGAAATAATAACCATGTACATGTCCACAGATCCATGAAGGTGGCAGAACAGGTGGGTAAGGTGGTAAAGAAAGCAGATGGACTGCTTTTCTTTATTTGGTGAGGTATTGAATGTAAGAATACAAGGATGTAATGCTGGAACTGTATTAAATGCTGGTGAGGCCACAACTGGAGTTTTGTGTACAGTTCTGGTCACCACATTATAGGAAAGAGAGAATCACTCCAGAGAGTGCAGAGGAGATTTACAAGACTGTCGCCAGGGCTTGAAAATTGCAGCGATGAGGAAAGATTAGAAATGCTTTGGTTGCTTTCCTTAAAACAGAGGAGGCTATGGGGTGACGTAATTGAAGTGTACAAAATTATGAGAGACCTAGACAGGGTAGACACGAAAGGCCTGTTTTCCCTAATTGAGGGCCCATTTACCAAGGGGCATAGATTAGAGGTGATTGGTAGTAGGGTTAGAGGGGACATGAGGAGAAGCATTTTCACCCAGAGGGTGGAGGGCTTCTGTTGGTGGTTGAGGCTGAAACCTATTTGACTTTTTCTTTTTTGGCCTCTTTCAGCACTGTAGATTTTCTATGGTTCTACATCATGGAATGAGATCCAGTTCCATTCAATGTATTACCTTTTCAATTATAATTTACATCTAATTATGCTGATTATACACTGATTTACACTTGTCCCTTGGATTAAAGTAATTTTAGAACATATAGAACTGGGAGCAAGAGTTGGCCACCTGGCCCCTCGAGCCTGCTCCATCATTCAATAAGATCATGGCTGATCTTTTTGTGAACTCAATTCCACTTACCCGCCCGCTCACCTTAACCTTTAATTCCTTTGCTCTTCAAAGATCTATCTTTGCCTTAAAAACATCCAATGAGGTAGCCTCAACTGCTTCATTCCTCCTTCTGCTGTACACTCACCAAATTATAGTTATATATAAAGTCTTTATAGCAGGAAACTTGGGATTGATGAAGGAATACTGTCAAATTTATGGGGTCAATATGAAATGCAGGGGTGTTTATGAGACTCAGCATAATGGAATATGAGGTCTATATCGACTGTAGTATTCAATGGTGCATATGGAAGGATTACTCACTTTGGATTGTGGGAGGAAGCTAGAGCACCCGGAGGAAGCTCACGCAGACACAGGGAGAGCGTGCAGACTCCACACAGTGACCCAAGGCCGGAATTGAACCCAGGTCCCTGGTGCTGTGAGGCAGCGTGCTGCTCAGCCACCGTGCTGCCCAGATTCTGTGCCCTCTAGTTCTTGATGCTCTCTTGAGTGGGAACAGTTTCTCGCTATTTACTCTGTCCGCACCCCTCAGGATCTTGAATACCTCGATCAAGATTCCACGCAGTCTTTTTTCCTCCAAGGACACAGTCCCAACCTCTCCAATTTTAGTTCTTTATCCCTGGATCATTCTTGTGAATCTCCTCTGTGCTCAATCCAATGCCGTCACATCCTTCCTCAAGTATGGTGCCCAGAACTGGATGTAGTACTCCAGATCAGGCCTAATTAGTGTCTTATACCAGTTCAATGTCTCTATTAGTAAAACCTAGGATACCATGTGCTTTATTCACAGTTGTCACAACATGCCTAGCCACCGTCAATTAGCATATGAATGAATGAAAATCGCTTATTGTCACAAGTAGGCTTCAAATGAAGTTACTGTGAAACCGGAGCACTCGGAGGAAGCCCACGCAGTCATGGGGAGAACGTGCAGACTCCACACAGACAGTGACCCAAGCCGGGAATCGAACCTGGGACCCTGGAGCTGTGTAACAACTGTGCTATCCACTGTGCTACCGTGCTGCCTCAAAAAACAGTTTTCCTCAAATTCCCTCCTAAATCTCTTGCTCCTCACCTCAAACGTGTGCCTCCTCGTGATTGACCCTTCATCTAAGGGGAACAGCTGCTCCCCACCCACCATGCCCCTCATAAATTTGAACACCTCAATCAGGTCGCCCTTTAGTCTTCTCTGCTCCAGCAAAAACAACCCAAGCCTACCAACCTCTCATCATAATTTAAATGTTCCATCCGAGGCAACATCCTGGTGAATCGCCCCTGCACCCCTTCCAGTGCAATCACATCCTTCCTATAATGTGGTGACCAGAACTGCACACAGTACTCCAGCTGTGGCCTCACCAAAGTTCTATACAGTTCCAATATGACCTCCCTGCTTTTGTAATCTCTGCCTCGATTGATAAACAGTACGAAGTCTTACAACACCAGGTTAAAGTCCAACAGGTTTGTTTCGATGTCACTAGCTTTCGGAGCGCTGCTCCTTCCTCAGGTCAATGAAGAGGTATGTTCCGGAAACATATATATAGACAGATTCAAAGATGCCAAACAATGCTTGGAATGCGACCATTAGCAGGTGATTAAATCTTTACAGATCCAGAGATGGGATAACCCCAGGTTAAAGAGGTGTGAATTGTATCAAGCCAGGATAGTTGGTAGGATTTTGCAGGCCAGATGGTGGGGGATGAATGTAATGCGACATGAATCCCAGGTCCCGGTTGAGGCCGCACTCATGTGTGCGGAACTTGGCTATAAGTTTCTGCTCGGCGATTCTGTGTTGTCGCGCGTCCTGAAGGCCGCCTTGGAGAACGCTTACCCGGAGATCAGAGGCTGAATGCCCTTGACTGCTGAAGTGTTCCCCGACTGGAAGGGAGCATTCCTGCCTGGTGATTGTTGCGCGATGTCCGTTCATTCGTTGTCGCAGCGTCTGCATGGTCTCGCCAATGTACCACGCTTCGGGACATCCTTTCCGGCAGCGTATGAGGTAGACAATGTCGGCCGAGTCGCACGAGTATGTACCGCGTACCTGGTGGGTGGTGTTCTCACGTGTAATAGTGGTATCCATGTCGATGATCTGGCACGTCTTGCAGACATACTCGTGCGACTCGGCCAACGTTGTCTACCTCATACGCTGCCGGAAAGGATGTCCCGAAGCGTGGTACATTGGCGAGACCATGCAGACGCTGCGACAACGAATGAACGGACATCGCGCAACAATCACCAGGCAGGAATGTTCCCTTCTAGTCGGGGAACACTTCAGCAGTCAAGGGTATGCAGCCTCTGATCTCCGGGTAAGCGTTCTCCAAGGCGGCCTTCAGGACGCGCGACAACGCAAAATCACCGAGCAGAAACTTATAGCCAAGTTCCGCACACATGGGTGCAGCCTCAACCGGGACCTGGGATTCATGTCGCATTACATTCATCCCCCACCATCTGGCCTGCAAGATCCTACCAACTGTCCTGGCTTGACACAATTCACACCTCTTTAACCTGGGGTTACCCCATCTCTGGATCTGTAAAGATTTAATCACCTGCTAATGGTCGCATTCCAAGCATTGTTTGGCATCTTTGAATTTGTCTATATATGTGTTTCCGGAACATACCTCTTCATCCACCTGAGGAAGGAGCAGCGCTCCGAAAGCTAGTGACATCGAAACAAACCTGTTGGACTTTAACCTGGTGTTGTCAGACTTCGTACTGTGCTCACCCCAGTCCAACGCCGGCATCTCCACATCATCGATTGATAAAGACAAGTATCCCATATGCCTTTATCACCAGACTCTTAACCTGCCCGCCCACCTTCAGAGATCTATGGCCAAACACGCTAATGTCCCTTTGTTCCTCGGAACTTCCCAGTGTCAGGCCGTTCATTGGATATTTCCTTGTCAAATTACTCCTTCTAAAGTGTATCATCTCACACTTTTCAGGGTTAAATTCCATTTACCACTTTTCTGCCCATTTGACCATTCTGCCTATATCTTCCTGTAACCCAAGACTCTCAACCCCCTCACTGTTTACCACCCAGCCAATCTTTGTATCATCTGCAAACTTACTGATCCTACCCCCACATAGTCATCTCTGTCATTTACATAAATGATGAATAATTGAGGATCCAGCACCGATCCCTGTGGTATGCCACAGGCTTCCAGTCACTAAAGCAGCCGCCTGTCATTACCCTGTGTCTCCTACAACTAAGCCAATTTTGAAATTTTCCTGTAGCTCATATGCATTTGCCTTATTTACAAGTCTCCCATGTGGGACCTTGTTAAAGTCTTTGCTGAAATCCATAGAAAGGACATAAACTGCACGACCCTCACCTACACTCCTGGTCACCTCCTCAAAAAATTCAATCAAATTTGGTTCGTATGACCTCTATCTGACAAAGCCATGCTATCCCTGATCAAACTTTGTCTCTCCAAGTGGAGATAGATTCTTTTTCAGAATTTTCTCCAACAGTTTCCCGACCACTGACGTAAGACTGGCTGTTTTATCGTTCCCTGGCTTATCGCTACATCCTTTCTTTATGAATGGTATTTCTGGCCTGAAGAGGAATTGAAATTTATGGGGCGGGGGGCACTGACGTAAGACTGACTGTTTTATCGTTCCCTGGCTTATCGCTACATCCTTTCTTTATGAATGGTATTTCTGGCCTGAAGAGGAATTGAAATTTATGGGGGGGGGGGGGAGTGGAGAAATGTTATAAAGTGCAATTTTGAGTACAGAATGTTCTTCTGAATCATTCTCCTGTGTAACTGTTTTACTGGCATCTGTTAAGGGTTCTGACCATGTGCGGCTTTGGGCAGGCTTTTTCAGTCTCTTGGAGGGCGACCTGGAAGTGAGAACTGTTTTATTAGAGCTCCTGTTTTCATAGTTATTACTGCTGCTACTGTTCTGCTGAGACACTGTTATTGTTAAACTTTGTTATTTATTTATCCAAAGAACTGTCTTCATTAAAACAACGTATTCGATTACCTACTTTGTGGTCTCAAGTTACTGCAGTGAGTTCTTCAATAAGTTTCTAATATCAGCCCCAACTCCTTGTGTAACTCCTTGAATGATCAGATTTTGAACACGAATGAGTAAATTCACAACCATCTCAATTGTACAGACCCCATTAATCTCCAATACAGTTCTCCTCCATATTGTGACTCGTGTGATTAGAAGGATATCTACAAATGCACAGAGGTTTAAATACAAAGTGGAAATGTAAATTTTACCACAGTCCCAGAGAACCACAGGCTGCTCTCCCCTTTGAGAGCTGACTGGTGGTGATTTAACCTGAGGATTCCCACACCTCAGGCGAGGGGCGAGATTAAGAAGCAGGGCTTTCATGAATAACCTCAGCCAGTACGGGAATTGAACCAGCGCTGTTGCCGTTGCTCCGCATGAAGAGCCAGTCGTCCAGTCAACTGATCGCTTGGCTCAGTTAACCTCCTCAACCTTGCCCCTCACCTGAGGTGTGGTGATCCTCATGTTAAACCACCACCAGTCATCTCTCTCTCTCTCTCAAAGGATAGAGTAACCTTTAGCCCTCTGCAACTGTGACGACATTTACATTTTTACAAGCACAAAGTTTACTGAGAGTTTGGTGTATCTGCCAAATGGAGTGATAATAGACTGAGAGTGGGAAGGTGGTGGAGAGTGGAAAAGAGAAGTTTCGGGAGTGATTAGAGTCTCTGCAAGGCTGAGAGTTTCCTGCAATATCCATTCCAGGAGATGCTCACCCTGCAGCTACAGAGGCTTCAGGAAGATAGAACCAAACAGTGCAGGAATCCGTTAAGGATGGCACCCTCAAACTAATTTTCAGTGTTGAGGATGGCAAAACCTTGAGGAGTTGCAGCATACAGCTGCCTGTCATCGTGGAGCTAATGGCTACACAGAGGGTACATCAAATGCAATGATCATAGTCAATTTGAAAGTCAGGGGATAGGCGCTACATGAATGCTGCATGCTGCATTATTCCTTTTTGCCCGGATAAAGGTCATCACTGAGAACGTGCAGAGTATGTTGAGGGTGTAAAAGAGAAGATCCAGAAGTCAGGGGGCCCACGACAAAGGAAGGAAATGAGTTGAGATCCTGCAGTTCCAGTTCCAGGAGCTAAGGACAAAATTATTCCCAGTGGCAAGCACAAGTGGTGAGCTGTCTTCAATAGTGCCCGGACCAATGCCCTCGCAGGGAGTTAAACTTGTGCAGTGGAGGAGGTTTTATACTAATTTGACAGGATGAGTGGGCATCAGGATAAAAGATTCGAAACAAGGGGAACACAGGACAAGGAGCGTCAAATACCACAAGAACAGAGACTAGTTCAGAAATAGGAGCCATCAGCACCGGCTGTAAAATGGCAGGCAATTTCAACAAAGAACAAAGAAAAGTACAGCACAGGAACAGGCCCTTCGGCCCTCCAAGCCCGTGCCGACCATGCTGCCCGTCTAAACTACAATCTTCTACACTTCCGGGGTCCGTATCCTTCTATTCCCATTCTATTCATGTATTTGTCAAGATGCCCCTTAAACGTCACTATCGTCCCTGCTGCCACCACCTCCTCCGGCAGCCAGTTCCAGGCACCCACTACCCTCTGTGTAAGAAACTTGCCTCGTACATCGCCTCTAAACCTTGCCCCTCGCACCTTAAACCGATGACCCCTAGTAATTGACCCCTCTACCCTGGGAAAAAGCCTCTGACTATCCACTCTATCTACGCCCCTCATAATTTTGTAGACCTCTATCAGGTTGCCCTTCAACTTCCGTCGTTCCAGTGAGAACCTCACCTCAACCTCTTTCAACCTTTCCTCATAGCTAATGCCCTCCACACCAGGCAGCATCCTGGTAAATCTCTTCTGCGCCCTCTCTAAAGCCTCCACATCCTTCTGGTAGTGTGGCGACCAGAATTGAATTTTATACTCCAAAGGTGGCCTAACTAAGGTTCTATACAGCTGCAACATGACTTGCCAATTTTTGTACTCAATGCCCCGGCCAATGAAGGGCAAGCATGCCGTATGCCTTCTTGACTATCTTCTCCACCTGTGTTGCCCCTTTCAGTGACCTGTGGACCTGTACACCAAGATCTCTCTGACTGTCAATACTCTTGAGGGTTCTACCATTCACTGTATATTTCCTATCTGTATTAGACCTTCCAAAATGCATTACCTCACATTTCCTCCAAATTCTTTATATATACTATGAACAGCAAAGGTCCCAGCACTATCCCTGCGGAACACCACTAGTCACAGCCCTCAAATCAGAAAAGCACCCTTCCATTACTACTCCCTGCCTTCCCTAGCCAGTTCTGTATCCATCTTGCCAGCTCACCTCTGATCCCATGTGACTTCACCTTTTGTGCCAGTCTGCCATGAGGGACCTTGTCAAAGGCCTTACTGAAGTCCATATAGACAACATCCACTGCCCTATCTGCATCAATCAGCTTTGTGACCTCCTCGAAAAACTCTATCAAGTTAGTGAGACACGACCTCCCCTTCACAAAACCGTGCTGCCTCTCACTAATACGACCACTTGCTTCCAAATGGGAGTAGATCCTGTCTCCAAGAATTCTCTCCAGTAATTTCCCTACCACTGACGTAAGGCTCACCGGCCTGTAGTTCTCTGGATTACCCTTGCTACCCTTCTTAAACAAAGGAACAACATTGGCTATTCTCCAGTCCTCCGGGACATCACCTGAAGACAGTGAGGATCCAAAGATTTCTGTCAAGGCCTCAGCAATTTCCTCTCTTGCCTCCTTCAGTATTCTGGGGTAGATCCCATCAGGCCCTGGGGACTTATCCACCTTAATATTTTTCAAGACGCCCAACACCGCGTCTTTTTGGATCTCAATGTGACCCAGGCTCTCTACACACCCTTCTCCAGACTCAACATCCACCAATTCCTTCTCTTTGGTGAATACTGATGCAAAGTATTCATTTAGTATCGCGCCCATTTCCTCTGGCTCCACACATAGATTCCCTCCCCTGTCCTTCAGTGGCCCAACCTTTTCCTGGCTACCCTCTTGCTTTTTATGTATGTGTAAAAAGCCTTGGGATTTTCCTTAACCCTATTTGCCAATGACTATTCGTGACCTCCTTTTAGCCCTCCTGACTCCTTGCTTAAGTTCCTTCCTACTTTCCTTATATTCCACACAAGCTTCGTCTGTTCAAGGCCTTCTAGCCCTGACAAATGCCTCCTTTTTATTTTTGAGGAGGCCTACAATATCTCTCGCTATCCAAGGTTCCCGAAATTTGCCATATTTATCCTTCTTCCTCACAGGAACATGCTAGTCCTGAAGTCCTGAAAGCCTCCCACATGTAGGATGTTGATTTACCTCAAACATCCGCCCCCAATCTATGTTCTTCAGTTCCCCCCTGATATTGTTATAATTAGCCTTCCCCCAATTTAGCACATTCACCCTAGGACCACTCTTATCCTTGTTCACCAGCACTTTAAAACTTACTGAATTGTGGTCACTGTTCCCAAAATGTTCCCCTACTGAAACTTTTACACCTGGCCGGGCTCATTCCCTAATACCAGGTCCAGTACAGCCCCTTCCCTAGTTGGACTATCTACATATTGTTTTAAGAAGCCCTCCTGGATGCTCCTTACAAATTCTGCCCCGTCCAAGGCCCTAGCACTAAGTGAGTCCCAGTCAATATTGGGGAAGTTAATGTCTCCCATCACAACAACCCTGTTGCTTTTACTCCTTTCCAAAATCTGTCTACCTATCTGCTCCTCTATCTCCAGCTGGCTGTTGGGAGGTCTGTAGTAAGCCCCCAACATTGTGACTGCACCCTTCTTATTCCTGATCTCTACCCATATAGCCTCGCTGTCCTCTGAGGTGTCCTCCCGCAGTACAGCTATGATATTCTCCCTAACCAGTAGTGGAACTCCTCCACCCCTTTTACATCCTCCTCTATCCCGCCTGAAGCATCTAAATCCTGGAATGTTTAGCTGTCAATCCTGTCCTTCCCTCAACCAGGACTCTGTAATGGCAACAACATCATAGTTCCAAGTACTAATCCAAGCTCTAAGTTCATCTGCCTTACCCGTAATACTTCTTGCATTAAAACATGTGCACTTCAGGCCACCAGTCCGTGTGTTTTCAGTAACATCTCCCTGTCTGCTCTTCCTCAGAGCCATAGTGGCCCTATTTCCAAATTCTCCCTCAATTTTTGCACCTTCTGACCTATTGCTCCGGTACCCACCCCGCTGCCAAACTAGTTTAAACCCTCCGTGTGACACCAGCAAACCTCGCGGCCAGGATATTTATGCCTCTCCAGTTTAGATGCAACCCGTCCTTCGTATACAGGTCACACCTGCCCCGGAAGTGCTCCCAGTGGCCAGATAACTGAAACCCTCCCTCCTACACCAGCTGTTTAGCCACGTGTTTAGCTGCTCTATCTTCCTACTTCTAGTCTCACTGGCAGGTGGCACAGGGAGTAATCCTGAGATTACAACCCTTGAGGTCCTGTCTTTTAACTTTCTGCCAAGCTCCCTGAACTCCTGCTGCAGGAAGATGGATTTTGAGTGAATGTGCAGAGATGTACATGTAAATAACACTGGTGCCTATATAGATATAATGGTTATAACTATCTGAAAGAAAAGGATTGTGAACTTAATACAAGGCCCTCGCAGGAAAGATAGGAAAGGGTAAAAGGATGGTGACTGTGTGCAGATAATCTATAAACACTGGAGAGTGTTTACACAGTTGAGGGGTCAAAGCGGCCCATTTGGTTAAGGTACAACAGAAGAGATATTGGGCGGGATTCTCCGTCCTGCCCTGCCCTGCCTTCGGGTGCGGCGCTCCCCCACTGGCAACGATATGCTCCGTTCCCACAGCCGGCCAATGGGGGTTTCTCATTGTGGGCCACCCCACGCTGCCGGGAAACGAGCGGGTGTGGGCGCGTGCCGGCAGTGCGGGCAATCCCGCCGACGGAGAATCCCGCAGATTCTGCTACTCAATTACTAGAGAAAGAGAGAGGAAATGGAAGAGCAAGTTTACATACAACACAGATTCCCCAATACTCCATCAGAGGTTCAATATGCCTCAGATTATCTCCAATAATACTTCATCTACACGCCATAGTTTTCTATGAAGACCCGGGAACCCCAGCAGATCCCAGTGATTTTCCCCACTTCTTCTTCACATGCATCCCATAGGCTTCCTGAACTTGTTTATGGACTGGAAAACAGTAGCCAAGATGAAGAGTTCATTGAATGTTTTCAGGGTAGTTTCTTAGAACAGCATGTTCTGGCATCAACCAGAGAACAGGCTATATTAGTGGTCTTGTGCAATGTGGTGGGAGTAATTTGTGATCTCAGATTGACGGTGCTCCAGGTAGCAGCGACCATAATATGATTGAATTTTGCATTCAGCTTGAGGGAGTGAGTTCTGTATTCCTTTTGGTATAGATGCTAGGTATTTAATAAAATGCCATGTCATGTATTTCACTGGCATGGTTACACAGAAGAATAAAGAATTCTGTCCATCATGCAACAGTTTTCCAGCTTTTTTTACAATAAGGTTGTTGGATTAGATTATTGGTCAGTGGTTTAGTAACAAAATTGATATTCAATCATTGAATTTCATTGCAGCCGTGTTGCAAAAACACTTAGAGTAAAGGCACTCATATATTCGCGTACCATTTGGATCAGCAACAATGTGATATGTTACCTGCTCGTGCTTATCCAAACTAGCAGAGCTTTTCAATCATTTTAACATTCTAACTACTTACAAATCCACATACGTTGTTCTCTGGAAATGGGAGGGGGTGGGAGGAGTCATGCTTTAAACTCCCAATCAATAAATATTTGCTGTACATAATAAAAGTTTAGCAAAGTGTCAAAAAAATTGGTCAATATTTTTGAGAGTCCAGAATAAATTCAATGTCGTGTATTTTTCTAATTTACTCAGCAAATGGCAGCATTACTGACAGGGTTGGGATAGTAACGTCACTGACAGTAAGATGAACCACCAACTTTAGGGTTCCGAACAAATCACCTCCAGAGAAACAGGATCATTTTACATGTCCCATCTATCACTAAAATCGTTAATCTTTTACTTATTGTTACAAGTTCAATACGAAAGTTTCCTTTTCTTAGACACGTCTCTTATATGGAAAGACCCAACCTCATAATGCTTACTTTGCCAAATTCCTGAAGTTTTATTCTTGTAGATATATGGAAGTAAAGTATGTGTACTTCCATAGAAATTGCACATTGATTACACATACTTCTCTGATCTGTCTTTGTTGCTGGAAAGATAATTAAAGGTCAGTGGGTACTGAAATTATGCAAGGAGTCTGTCCACTTAAATAATTCTGGATGGATTGTGTGGTTCCTGGGTTACTCTTGGTTGCTTTTCATTGAACCCGTTTAAAGGGCTTTCTGGCATCAAAACTCATTCTCGTCAAACATCATTCTCATTTCACTTCGAGCCTTTCCAATCTTCGTTGAAGTTCTCAGAAGGACTTTGCTTGGTGAAGGTCCAGGTTGAGGTGTGCCAATCTCTCATCGCTTCCTGAATTAAGTTTATTCAGAGCAGCAGTATTAATACATGTGGTCTTGAAGCAGACCACAATCACTATCAGACTTCCACTGACTGAATTTGATTCATCTGTGCTTGCATCATCTGAATACTGTTCAAAATTTTCTTCTGATGTCCTGCCAAGGTAACACCAACTCGGAGGATATCCCTAGAGGAGAAAATAAGGCACCGTGTAAGATGGTAGATATATAACATATTTAGCTGTTGTTTTCCATTCATTGAATTGTTGTTTTCCTTATTATTTATTTTTAAAATTTAATTTAGAGTGCCCAATTATTTGTTTCCAATTAAGGTGCAATTTAGTGTGGCCGATCCACCTATGCTGCACATCTCAGGGTTGTGGGAGTGAGACCCACACAGACACGGGGAGAATGTGCAAACTCCACACGGACAGTGACCCGGGGCTAGAATTGAACCCGGGTCCCCAGCGCCGTGAAGCAGTAATACTAACAACTGTGCCACCGTGCTGCCCTCGAATTGTTGTTTTCCTTGAGGTATATCTGCTTGAATGAATAATTCTTCTTTGCATCATGATGATTTTGCAAGCTTTTGCTTTGAAACTTTAACTTAATACTGTTCAGTCAAACATAATAATGTAAAATTGGTGCAAGCCATGCATCAGGTGGCACTGTGAGGCCACAGTGCTATCCACTTGTGCTACCATGCTGCCCATCTTGTACTATATACAAGATGTACAAGGTGGGCAGCACGGTAGCACAAGTGGATAGCACTGTGGCTTCACAGCGCTCGGGTCCCAGGTTCGATTCCCCGCTGGGTCACTGTCTGTGCGGAGTCTGCACGACTCCCCATATCAGCGTGGGTTTCCTCCGGGTGCTCCGGTTTCCTCCCACAGTCCAAAGATGTGCAGGTTAGGCGGATTGGCCATGCTAAATTGCCCTTGGTGACCAAAAAGGTTAGGAGGGGTTATTGGGTTACGGGGATAGGGTGGAAGTGAGGGCTTAATGTGGGTCAGTGCAGACCCAATGGGCTGAATGGCCTCCTTCTGCACTGTATGTTGTATGTTCTATATTCTATCCCCCAAGCCTGCTCCATACCTTTCAGTACTATTTGCAACTCCACGAATTCTGAATTGTCAATGTGCATTAAGACCTGCACAACATCCAGGTTTGGGCTGGTCAGTGGCAATTGACAGTTGCACCAAAAAGATGCACCTGAATCAAGCCATCTCCAATGTAATTACCATCGCTGAATCTCTCACTATTAACATCCCAGGGGTTATTGTTGTCCAGAAAGTGAACTGTACTAGCCATTTAAATACTGTGGCATCAAGAGCAGGCCAGAGGCTGGGAATTCAGCAGTGAGTAATCCACCTCCTATCTCTCCAAAACCTGTCTGCCATCTACAAGGCATGAGTCCGCAGTGTGACGGAATACTCTTCATTTGCTTGGATGAGTGGAGCTCCAGCAACACTCAAGAAGCTCGACACCATCCAGGGCAGAGCAGCTCACTTGATTCGCACCCCAACAACTGACACACTATGGTAACAGTGTGTACTATATACAAGATGTACTGCAGCAACTTTGGCAGCATCTTCCAAATCCATGAGCTCGACCATCTAGAAGGAGGAGAGTAGCAGGTCCATGGGTGTACCACCACCTGCAATTTCCCCTCCAAGCCACACACCAGCCTTACTGGAGAGACGGTGGCATATCATTGGATCCAAACATCCATGCTTTGGGAACAATGGTTCAAATCCCACTGGAGTTGGTGGAATTTTAATCCTAATGTCGCAAATATTTGGTTCGTTTATGTCCCTCAGGAAAGGAAATCTCCATCCTTACCTGGTCTGGCCTACATGCAACTTCAGACCCATAGCAATATGATTGACTCTTAACTGTCATCTAAAATGGCCCTCCAAGTCATGCCAAGGGCAATTAGGGATATCAACAAATGACACCCTTGTCAGTGATGCCCATATCCACGGAATAATCATGAATAAATGCTGGAGTGGAATTCCAATGGCGGAATGATTAAAATCGGGGATACACAAGAGGCCAGAATTCGGGAAATGAGGATATCCTGATGTGTTGTGGGGCAGGTGGGGGATTCAAAGGTAGGGAGGGGTGAGGATTTGAAAACAAGGATAAGAAATTGAGGCATTACATAACTGGGAGCCATGTAGATCAAGGAGCGAGTTGGGCAGCAGAATTTTGGATGATCTCAATGCAGAACATGCGGGAACCAACCAGACTATGGTGCAATTGTCAAGCGGACCAAAAGCATGAATGAGGATTTTCTTTTTAATTCGTTCAGGGGATGTGGGTGTTACTGGCTGGGCCAGCATTTACTGCCTATCCCTAATTGCCCTTGAACTGGGTGGTTTGCTCGGTCATTTCAGAGCGCATTTAAGAGTCAACCCCTTTGCTGTGGGTCTGGAGTCAAATGTAAACCAGACCAGCAACAGATAAAATAAAGCAGAGAGACTTCTAGATAAAGGTCAGCATTTCATTAGCCTGTCTAATTATTTTCTCTATCTGCTGAAGGTGATTTATGTTCCTGGATTCCAATATACGCTTTGGACCTCCACTGATTTGAGCTTTTCACCTTTTCACGATCTGTTTTCCCTGTTTAGGCCTAACGTGGGTGACTGTCAAGGAACTGGAATAAAATGAAGTTTAAAGAATTTGATAAAGAGAAATTGTTAAGGAAGCAGCTGCACAGAGGGCTTTTGATATGTGGATTAGCCTAGTGGGTGAACAGTTGTTTGCCTGAGTGAAGTAGACAACAGTAGGGTAGAGAACTTCAGAAGTAAAGGATAAAGAGGATAGGAGTTCAAAGGGAGAAACAAAAATGGATGTCGCACTTGCATGCGAAAAAAGGGACTCTCAGGTAAGAAATGCTAAAAGGGGATGTCTAAAATAAGTTGTTTAGATAAGACAACCTCAAAAGAGATAAACAGTGTATCAGTGGGAAGGCTAGTCCTGTACTGGAGAAGAAGAGCTGACCGTCGACCAAGATCACAGCAATGCCCAGCTAGAGCTGAGCTCCCCCAAAACAAGCTTTGGCCTGAAGATTGCTGCTTTAAGCCCGAGGTGGACTATTCTACACCAGAAGGAAATTTCCGAAAAGAAAGATGCAGGTTGTGTGTGGAAATTATCACTGGATTTGGCCCATAGTGTTAAAATCAATGGGATGTTGTTACTGGAAAGGTATACTACAGGGGAGGAGGTGAATTGTTGTTGAATATCCAGTAAGTGCCCAAGTCTGCGGCTTGAGGAGATTTGGCTCCGAGTCTTTGAGTTGGAGGCCGAGCTGCAGACACTGCGACTCATCAGGGTGGGTGAGAGCTTCCTGGATGCTTTGCTTTAGGAGGCGGTCACACCACTTTGGATGGAACCTTCTTGGTTTGGAAAGTGGTCAGGGACAGGAGGCTGCGACTACAGTTGAGGCAGGTAAGGGGACCCAGGCGACAGGAATGCAGGAGTGTCGGCCTCTGCAATTGTCCGACAGGGTTGAGGCTCTCTCGGCTTGTTTGGATAAGAGTGGGGGCTGCAGGGTGGATGGGTGAGCTGACTGAGTGCCGCACTGCTTGTCTCTGCATCCACCAACATTGTGGGCAGCGAGCTCCAGGTCGTTATCACTCACCGTGTAAATAGGTTCATCCTCACATTCCCCTGCATCCCTTGCCCAAACCTTAAATCTGTGCCCCCCTTGTCCCCAATCCTTGTATCGTCAGCTAACTGTAACTGCTTTTCTGTGCCCCCCTTAGCTCAGCCTGTTATAATCTTGTACACTTCTATCAATTGTCTCTTCAATCTTCTTTGCTCCAAGGAGAACAACCTTGTAGCTAACATCCCCCATCCCTGGAACCATTCTGGGAAATCTCCTCTGCACCCTCTCCAGGACCCACATACCATCCTAATGTTTGGAGACCAGAATTGAACAAATATCTTAATTATGGCCTAAACTGGAGCTTTATAAAAATCAATATATCTTCTCTGTTTTGGTACTCATAGAGTCATAGATGTTTACAGCATGGAAACAGGCCCTTTGGCCCAGCTTGTCCATGCCGCCCAGTTTCTATCACTAAGCTAGTCCCACTTGCCCACATTTGGCCCATATCCCTCTATACCACCCTGCCCATGTAACTGTCTAACTGTTTTTTAGAGGAAAAAATTGTACCCACCTCTACCACTGCCTCTGGCAGCCCGTTCCAGATGCACACCACCCTCTGTGTGAAACATTTTCCCCTCTGGGCTCTTTTGTATCTCTCCCCTCGCACCTTAAACCTATGCCCTCTAGTTCTAGACTCCTCTACCTTTGAGAAAAGATGTTGACTATCTACCTTATCTATGCTCCTCATTATTTTATAGACCTCTATAAGTTCACCCCTAAGCCTCCTATGCTCCAGGGAAAAAGGTCCCAGCCTATCCAGCCTCTCCTTATAACTCAGACCATCAAGTCCTGGTAGCATCCTCGTAAATCTCTTCTTCACTCTTTCTAGTTTAACAATATCCTTCCTATAATAGGGTGACCAGAACTGAACACAGTATTCCATGTGTGCTCTTACCAAGTACAACTTTAACAAGACGTCCCAACTCCTGTATTCAATATTCTGACCAATAAAACCTAGCATGCTGAATGCCTTCTTCACCACCCTGTCCACCTGCGACTCCACCTTCAAGGCTCTATGAACCTGTATTCCTGTACCTTTATTTATGAAACTCAAGATCCCATTTGTTTTTCCTAATTGTTCTCTCAATGTGTCTTCAAAGATCAGTGTACATGAATTGACAGGTTACTGCATACTCTTTAGAACTGTGCTTTGAAGTCTATATTGCTGCGGTAGTGCACCACTTCTGAACTAAATTCTACCTGCCCCTTGTCTGCTAAACGACGGAGTCATGGAGAATATCACTGTGCACCATTCTCCAGCCTGAAAAACAAGCAATTACCACAACTTCTTGTTCAGCGGTCGTAAGCCAATGTTTGATCCTAGCTGAGACTGAAATTGTGCAGGGTTACAGGGGGAAGGAAAGAGAATGGCAGCAGGTAAAATGCTCCTTGGGAGACTCAGGGCCGCAGACACGATTGGCCAAATGGCTTCTTTCTGAGCTGTACCAATTCTGCAATTCCGTGCCCTTCCTCTTCCTTTTGTCTGCTGTTTTGTTTTCTTAAAATCCACATTGAAAAAATCCCTCACTTGCACGTCATCAAAAAATGTAATTAATCAAGAACAATCTGCCTTTGCAAATCTGTGCTGGTGAATACATAACTAAAACCTCACCTAGTGCCTGTTGATTTTTCCCTGATCATTATTTCTAATATCCCACCTACCACTGATGTTACTCTAACTGGTCTGTAACTGGAATGTGATTTCGCATCATCCAAACTGTGGTCCAAAACTAGCCTTCTCCAAACCCTCTGTAATCTCTCTGGAATCCCTCTGAGATCCCTCTCCAATCCCTCTTCAATACCACTCCAATTCCTCTCCAATCCGTCTCTAATATCTCTGACAGTGCAGCACTCCTCCAGCATTGACACTCTTACAGTGAAGCACTCCCTCAGTGCTGACCCTCTGACAGTGCAGCACTCTCCCAGTACTGATCCTCTGACAGTGAAGCACTCACTCCCTCAGTACTCACCCTCTGACAGTGAAGCACTCCCTCAGGATTGACTCTCTGACAGTGCAGCACTCCCCCAGTACTGATCCTCTGACAGTGAAGCACTCCCTCAGTACTGACCCTCTGACAGTGAAGCACTCCCTCAGGATTGACTCTCTGACAGTGCAGCACTCCCTAAGTACTGACTCTCTGACAGTGCAGCATTCCCTCAGTACTGACCCTCTGACAGTGCTGCACTCCCTCAGTACTGACCCTCTGATAGTGCAGCACTCCCTCAGTACTGACCCTCTGACAGAGCAGCACTCCCTCAGTACTGACCGTCTGACAGTGCAGCACTCCCTCAGTACTGACTCTCTGACAGTGCAGCACTCCCTCAGTACTCACCCTCTGACAGAGCAGCACTCCCTCAGTACTGACTCTCTGACAGTGCAGCACTCCCTCAGTACTGACTCTCTGACAGTGCAGCACTCCCTCAGTACTGACTCTCTGACAGTGCAGCATTCCCTCAGTACTGACCCTCTGACAGTGCTGCACTCCCTCAATACTGACGTGGAGATGCCGGCGTTGGACTGGGGTGAGCACAGTACGAAGTCTTACAACACCAGGTTAAAGTCCAACAGGTTTGTTTCGATGTCACTAGCTTTTGGAGCGCTGCTCCTTCCTCAGGTGAATGAAGAGGTATGTTCCAGAAACATATATATAGACAAATTCAAAGATGCCAGACAATGCTTGGACTGTATTGAGTTAACTGATCTCATTTTATGCAGACAAGCAGTGGATACATGTCTGTCAGCAATCTGAGCTTGATGTCAACTCAAATTGCAGAAGAGAACAATGCCTGAATCTAATACTCAAAATGCAGGGGCATCAACATCGATTGTGATGTTTTTACAGATTTAATGATAAACAATGAAAAGACTAAAATGTAAACTTACTCTGTTGTCATTTGAGACACAAGGTCAAATGATGTGAAACCTTCGTTCGAAAAGTTATCTTTATATTGCCCCATCTTAATGGCCTCCAACCACTCGGCAACTGTATCGAAGCTGGAAAAATCAGGAATGGTGCGATCGAGCAATGGCAGGGTTACCCTGTGGACAGAATATAATAAATGGACTGATGGGCACAGAACGACCACAAGAGCAACATATAGAGTCAGCAATATGGGCAGAAATTCACAAAGCTCAGAGCTACTCCTACAATTTGATAGGCAGGTGCAAACCACAAGGACATGAAGAGCCACGCTCTGAAACAGTGGAGATGGGTCACTGTCAGGGTGGAGTTTATTACAAATTCCAGTCTGTTCAGGTGTGGAAACTGAGTGATCTGACAAATAGCGTGACAAGTCCTGTGGAGTAAAGTTAAAACACTTTAATTCACGATTATCCTCTTACAAAGTGAAAATGCCACAAACATTGTTACTGGCATATTTTAATTGGAAAAATATCTGCAGAGATAAGGCCACACCCAGGAATTTCAAGAGGAGGAGCGAGGGGAGCAAAGTGTCAATGCAAGTGAGGGGAGTGAAGTGTCAATGGGAGTGAGGTGTCAATAGAGTGAGGGGTCAATGGAGTGAAGGGTCAATGGAGTGAAGGGTCAATGGAGTGATAGGACTGAGGTGTCATTGGAGTGAGGTGTCAATGGAGTGAGGTGTCATTGGAAAGAGGTGTCAATGGGAGTGAGGGGTCAATGGGAGTGAGGGGTCAATGGGAGTGAGGTGTCATTGGAGTGAGGTGTCAATGGAGTGAGGTGTCATTGGAGTGAGGTGTCAATGGGAGTGAGGTGTCAATGGGAGTGAGGGGTCAATGGGAGTGAGGTGTCAATGGGAGTGAGGTGTCATTGGAGTGAGGTGTCAATGGGAGTGAGGTGTCATTGGAGTGAGGTGTCAATGGGAGCGAGGGGTCAATGGGAGTGAGGTGTCAATGGGAGTGAGGGGTCAATGGGAGTGAGGTGTCAATGGGAGTGAGGTGTCAATGGGAGTGAGGGGTCAATGGGAGTGAGGGGTCAATGGGAGTGAGGGGTCAATGGGAGTGAGGTGTCATTGGAGTGAGGTGTCAATGGAGTGAGGTGTCATTGGAGTGAGGTGTCAATGGGAGTGAGGTGTCAATGGGAGTGAGGGGTCAATGGGAGTGAGGGGTCAATGGGAGTGAGGGGTCAATGGGAGTGAGGGGCCAATGGGAGTGAGGTGTCAATGGGAGTGAGGGGTCAATGGGAGTGAGGGGTCAATGGGAGTGAGGGGTCAATGGAGTGATAGGACTGAGGTGTCATTGGAGTGAGATGTCAATGGGAGTGAGGGGTCAATGGGAGTGAGGTGTCAATGGGAGTGAGGTGTCAATGGGAGTGAGGTGTCAAAGGGAGTGAGGGGTCAATGGAGTTCAGGGAGTGAGGTGTCAATGGAGTGGGGGGTCAATGGGAGTTCGGGGAGTTCGGGGTCAATGGAGTGAGGGGTCAATGGGAGTTCAGGGAGGGAGGTGTCAATGGAGTGAGGGGCCAATGGAGTGAGGGGCCAATGGGAGTTCGGGGAGTTCGGGGTCAATGGAGTGAGGGGTCAATGGGAGTTCTGGGGGTGAGATGTCAATGGAGTGAGGGGCCAATGGGAGTTCGGGGAGTGACGTGTCAATGGAGTGAGGGGCCAATGGGAGTTTGGGGTCAATGGAGTGAGGGGCCAATGGGAGTTCGGGGAGTGACGTGTCAATGGAGTGAGGGGCCAATGGGAGATCGGGGTCAATGGAGTGGGGGGTCAATCGGAGTTCGGGGAGTGAGATGTCAATGGAGTGAGGGGCCAATGGGAGTTCGGGGAGTTCGGGGTCAATGGAGTGAGGGGTCAATGGGAGTTCGGGGAGTGAGATGTCAATGGAGTGAGGGGTCAATGGGAGTGAAGGTACAGAGGGGTCAATGGGAGTGAGGGGACAGATGGGTCAATGTGAGAGAGGGGTCAACGGGAGTGAGAGGACAGAATGGCCAATGGGACTGAGGGGTCAATGGAAGCTAGGGGCCAATGGGAGTTAGGGGCCAATGGGAGCGAGGGGACAGCAGGGTGAATGGGGGCGAGGGATGAATAGGAGTTAGGGGTCAATGGGAGTGAGGGGACAATGGGAGTGAGGGGACAGAGGGGTGAATGGGGGTGAGGGGTGAATAGGAGTTAGGGGTCAATGGAAGCTAGGGGCCAATGGGAGTTAGGGGTCAATGGGAGTGAGGGGACAATGGGAGCGAGGGGACAGCAGGGTGAATGGGGGTGAGGGATGAATAGGAGTTATGGGTCAATGGGAGTGAGGGGACAATGGGAGCGAGGGGACAGCAGGGTGAATGGGGGTGAGGGATGAATAGGAGTTAGGGGTCAATGGGAGTGAGGGGACAATGGGAATGAGGGGACAGCGGGGTGAATGGGGTGAGGGATGAATAGGAGTTAGGGGCCAATGGGAATTAGGGGTCAATGGGAGTGAGGGGACAATGGGAGCGAGGGGACAGAGGGGTGAATGGGGGTGAGGGGTGAATAGGAGTTAGGGGTCAATGGAAGCTAGGGGCCAATGGGAGTTCAGGGCCAATGGGGGTTAGGGGCCAATGGGAGTGAGGGACAATGGGAGTGAGGGGACAGCGGGGTGAATGGGGTGAGGGATGAATAGGAGTTAGGGGTCAATGGGAGTTAGGGGACAATGGGAGTGAGGGGACAGAGGGGCCAATGGGAGTGAGGGGTCAATGGGATTTAGGCGTCAATGGGGTTTAAGGGTCAATAGTAGTGAGGGCCCTCGGGATTGAGGGGTCAATGGGAGTGAGGGGTCAATGGAGTTAAGGGTCAATGGGAGTGAGGGGTCAATGGGAGTGAGGGGTGAATGGGAGTTATGGGTCAATGGGACTGAGGGGTCAATGGGAGTGAGGGGTCAATGGGAGTGAGGGGTCAATGAGAGCCAAGGGTGAGTGGGAGTGAGGGGTCAATGGGAGTGAGGGGTCAATGGGAGTGAGGGGTCAATGGGAGTGAGGGGTCAATGGGTGTGAGGGGTCAATGGGAGTGAGGGATCAATGGGTGTGAGGGGTCAATGGGAGTGAGGGGTCAATGGGAGTGAGGGGGTCAATAGGAGTGAGGGGTCAATGAGAGCTAAGGGTGAGTGGGAGTGAGGGTTCAATGGGAGTGAGGGGTCAATGGGAGTGAGGGGTCAATGGGAGTGAGGGGTCAATGAGAGCGAAGGGTGAGTGGGAGTGAGGGGCCATTGGGAGTGAATGGGGTGAGGGGTGAATAGGAGTTAGGGGTCAATGGAAGCTAGGGGCCAATGGGAGTTAGGGGCCAATGGGAGTGAGGGGACAGCGGGGTGAATAGGGTGAGGGATGAATAGGAGTTAGGGTTCAATGGGAGTTAGGGGACAATGGGAGTGAGGGGACAGAGGGGCCAATGGGAGTGAGGGGTCAATGGGATTTAGGAGTCAATGGGGTTTAAGGGTCAATAGTAGTGAGGGCCCTTGGGATTGAGGGGTCAATGGAGTGAGGGGTCAATGGAGTTAAGGGTCAATGGGAGTTATGGGTCAATGGGAGTGAGGGGTCAATGGGAGTGAGGGGTCAATGGGAGTGAGGGGTCAATGAGAGCCAAGGGTGAGTAGGAGTGAGGGGTCAATGGGAGTGAGGGGTCAATGGGAGTGAGGGGTCAATGGGAGTGAGGGGTCAATGGGTGTGAGGGGTCAATGGGAGTGAGGGATCAATGGGTGTGAGGGGTCAATGGGAGTGATGGGTCAATGGGAGTGAGGGGGTCAATGGGAGTGAGGGGTCAATGAGAGCTAAGGGTGAGTGGGAGTGAGGGGTCAATGGGAGTGAGGGGTCAATGGGCGTGAGGGGTCAATGGGAGTGAGGGGTCAATGAGAGCTAAGGGTGAGTGTGAGTGAGGGGTCAATGGGAGTGAGGGGTCAATGGGCGTGAGGGGTCAATGGGAGTGAGGGGTCAATGAGAGCTAAGGGTGAGTGGGAGTGAGGGGCCATTGGGAGTGAGAATTTGTAATATTTTTTCACAGTAGAGACTGCACTCTGATACTTTGGGAAGTCTATAACTGAAAGTGTTGGTGCGTGGAACGTTTTGAAAATTCAAACTTCTCAAATGGCCATGGGCCACCAACAGAATTTTCAAGAGAGAAATTCTGAACACACTATTGTGTTTAATCATTTTGTTCTTTCATTTTTTTACTTCATCATATATAAACTATTTACTTCAAATAATGAATGTTCAACTTAGGTCATATCCCATGGTGATTGTCTTTGCCTTTTGCCTTCTGCTCACGCATTCCTCCCACCTTCCACACTTTTTCAGAGTTTAACTGACCACTCTTCAGTTAAGATTGGTATTTGATGAAAGTTTAAACAATCAGATCCAGATGTACAATTTCTGCGTAGAATAATACATCACCTGTGATGCCCAGAATGTGCTGGACATGGACAGACAATGAGCTGTCAACAGTTGTGGAAATACATTATAGATAAGTGGTTCTTACCCCGAAGTCAGTGGAGTCACAGCCTTTAGACTATTTGGATTTCTGATCATTTTATCCAAGGTATTCACAATCTGCCCAAACTTGGGTCTGTTATTGCGATCTTTCTGCCAGCAGTCAAGCATTAATTGATGAAGTGCAGTTGGACAGTCCATGGGCGGAGGGAGTCTATAATCTTGTTCAATAGCATTGATCACCTGTCAAAATAAGCCACATTCACATTTTGCTGTTCCGAGGGAAGGAATACTGTCTCCTCACATCATCGCTGCTCAATCATTTAGACTGTTATCAAAATATTAGGGAGGGGGAAACACAGTTAATGGTTTGAGTCAAATGTGACTGAAGTGAGGTCGAAATGTGATGTGTTTTACACTATTGAAAAGGTAGGACAATGGAAAATCTGGGTTAGGTTAAAGGGTGGGAGAGGTTAAATAACAAACATGTCATGAAACAAAAGGCAAATGGAAAGGTAATGCTTGAAGTAAAGAAACAAAGCATTGGTCCAGACTAGATGTTAATGTCAGAATAATGGACAGCTTTGCCTTGGAGGACAAAGTCCATGGTGTGAAGTTGTTCAACTTAATGTTGAGTCCAGGACGCTGTAAAGTGCCGAATCGGAAAATGTGGCGCCGCTTTTCCAGCTTGACTGGAACATTCCGTAGACTGCGATTGGAAATGTGGGTGTGAGTGCAAGGTACTGAATTAAAATGGCAAGCCACTGGAAGGTCAGGATCATGCTTGCGGACTGAGCGTGGGGGGGGGCCTAGGGAGTGAGGAGGTTAGCGAAAGAAGAAGTTGTTCAAGGAAAGAACAAATTCAGCCAAGCGGAGCTGGGGGGCGGGGTTTGTGGATGGGAGTCTTTTGGGCTCTGCGCATGGAATAAGTAGGAAGAAGTGAATATCCTTCAAACAGACCTGCTGGGTTATGTTGGGAGGATTAGACATCCATAAGAATCACGGATGTAGGTGGGAAGAGACTGGACAACAGGAAATCAAATAGAGTTTGTTTAAGGTCGGAAGAAATTCGTTCCATGGGGAAGGAACAGGCTGATATGATGGATCCACCAGGGTGGTCCTGTTTGTGGGTTTTGGGAAGGAGATAGAAGTGGGCCTATGAGGTTAGAGGCTGTGGAGGGAAGATCACCAGAGGAGATGAGGTCAGTGATAATCCTGGAAATAATGGTTTGATGTTTGGTGGTGAGGCCATGGTCCGGAGGAGGTACAATGAAGTTGGTGCTCAGCCTCTGCAAGGTGGAGGTTGACAACGTCAGGTTTGATAACAATGACAGAGTTAGCCCTGAGTGAACCATGGCAAGAGATGTGACACTAGCCCTTTTTTCGCCTTTTTCCTCACTGCCCGAGGTCCCAAACACTCCTTCCAAATGAAGCAATGATGTCCCTGGACTTCTTTCAATTTTGTGTCTGTATTCACTGCTCACAATACAATTTCTCAGAAACATAGAAAATAGGAGCAGGAGGAGGCCATTCGGCCCTTCGAGCCTGCTCCCCCATTCATCATGATCATGGCTGATCATCCAACTTAATTGCCTAATCCCGCCTTCCCTTCATATCCTTTGATCCCCTTTGCCCTAAGTGCTGCATCTAACTGCGCCTTAAAAAAGCACACGTCGAGATTCTCCATTTCTGACACTAAGTGTTGATGCTGGGGCAGGTCTTGTGGACTTCCACGACAGCAAAACTTTTGCTGCACCTGGACCGATTCAGCGACCGTTGAGGGGCGAGCACGGCACGACGTGGAACACGACCGATTCCAGTGAAAAATGATGACTGATTCACCGGGTCCGTGATTGACAAGCTGCAGCCGAATATACACACTTCATTCCCCACACACACCATACTAGCCAACAAGATGGCACAGGTTGAGCTGGAGCGCTCGTATCCCATTGATAGGATGGCTGCGGTCAGAGAGAGCATCGAGGGGGTGGTCTGGGGGGACATCCATACGACCCGTGGCATTAAGTTCAAAGTTATGGGGATTGGGTGGAGGTGTGGACCTTGGGTGGGGTGCTCTTTCCAAGAGCTGGTGCAGACTCGATGGGCCGAATGGCCTCCTTCTGCACTGTAAATTCTATCTATCTATGGGCAGTCAGCGGAGTGCGCAGCTGCATGGCAGCCTTGCAGACCGTGGCAATTCGTTTCCACCCACCCTGACCTCTCAACCCACCTCCTGGCCACCCCCCACTACTCCCTCGGCCCTCGTGCAAGCCCCCCGGCCCTGGCAGAAGGCCCCCCCCCCCCCCCGCCCCCCCAGCCAGAGGCACAACTGTCAGCACACTATGGCGACATTGGCCACTTTCCGTAACCCCTCTCTCCCCCTCAGCAAACCTGGCACCAGTTTCACGGTTTTTGAAAGCACAAGTGAACCTCGACAGCGCGACCCCCTCTGGTGGAGCTGGAGAATCTCAGAGGCCCCGGAGAGCACCGGGTCAGGCCCGCGAATGATGTGCAAATGGAGTTTACTGTACGTGCGGAGCGTAACATATTGACGCCGTTGTCGAAGCCCCGGAGAATTGTGACTTTGCATGAATCCGGCGTCAATTTTGGCGTCAACACCGTTTCTCCATCCAAACGCCTTGTTTTACCCTCAAATACGTCCTGTGGTAATGAATTCCACAGGCTCACCATTCTCTGGGTGAAGAAATTTCTCCTCATCTCTGTCCTAAATGGTCTACCCCGAATCCTCAGACTGTGACCCCTGCTTCTGGACACACCCACCACCGGGAACATCCTTCCTGCATCTACCCTGCCTGGTCCTGCTAGAATTTTCTAGGTTGCTATGAGATCCCCCCTCATTCTTCTGATCTTCAGCAAATACAATCCTGACCGGCTCAATCCCTCCTCATACGTCAGTCCCGCTATCCCAGGAATCAGTCTGGTAAACCTGCGCTGCCCTCCCTCCAGAGCAAGAATATTGGGCTGGATTCTCCGTTTCAGAGACTAAGTGTTGATGCTGGGACTGGATCGATGGTGTCCCACGACCACGGAATCGGCGCTGGTCCTGAGAAATTCAGGATCCGTTAATGGGCTAGCACGTGAAACTAGAGCAATTCCAATGGAAAACGGTGTCCGATTTGCCAGGGTTGGGAATGGCTGACAAGCTGCAGCTGCATATAAACACTCCAGTCCGCCACACACACTCATTCAGGCCTACACGGTGGCAGCCCGACAAACGGCAATACGGTTCACAAATGCAGAGCACGAGACCCTGCTGGACACCGCAGAGGAGGGGTGGTCCACCCTGTCCTCCAGGGTGAGAAGGAGGCTGCCACCCGCCGTCGTACACCAGGCCTGGATGCAGGTGGCAGAGGCCATGAGCGCCGTAGGCCCCACCGCCAGGACCGGCCAGCTGTGCCACAAGAAGCTGCACGACCTCCTCAGGGCAGCATTGTGCCCCTGACATCAACCCCTGTCCCGCATACCCGTAACTGCCCCCCCCCACCCCCACTGCCACCACCCATCCCCCCCAGGAGGGTGACCAAACCCCGCCTGCAGTCTGGTCATACCCCAACCTGCGCCACATGTCAGCACCTATACCGGTCGCCAAGGCTGGGTGCCCTGTTCACTAAGGCCATCAGTTGCCCACCGCTGTGCTGCCTGTGTCCGACTGCCTAACTGTGCATGTTCTCTTTCCCCTGCCCCCCCCCCCTTCCCCCCCCCCCCACCCACCCGGGAGAAGGTGGCCCATAACCACAGGGAGAGAGAGAAGACTGGAGGGAGCACGCTGGACCTGTGGCCTCTCTCACTGTGGTGGAGTGGCAGGCATTGGACCTGGTCAGTGGGCCTGGGGAGAGGGCAGTCGCCGAGGTGGAGGTCAGCATTGGGGAAACAAGTGAGGCCCTGCTGAGTTGTGGTGTCCCTATGGCACATGAGGCATAACCTCCAATCCACCCACACAGAACCCCACCACCCACAGACCACCCTAACCCCAGCACACCACCTCCTCCTCACCACCCGAAGCCCAGACATCCACCACCACACACCACCCCAACACATCCAGAACACCCCCTCCAGTACACCACCTCCCCCACAACACCCCCATACCATCCCAATCCTACCACCCCCACACCATCTCAACCCCCACACCCCACCACATCCGCTCCATCCCAACTCCCCTACACCACCACCTCAACCATATCTTGTGTCTTGCAGGATCACCTGCTGACAAGACGGGCCCCTCTGATGTCCCCTGTTCCGGCCATAACCACAGGGCACGTCCAGCGAGGAGGAGTGACGTGAGCCCCAAAGCGCCAGCCCACGACACCCCCGGAGCGCCAGTCCGGGGACCACACCGACTGTCTCCAACATTCTCCACCGTCCCAGAGACACTCACCTCGGTTGTTAGTGAAGAGGCACCTGGCACTACCTCGTGTGTACCACACATATGCAGCGGTACATCAGGTGGAGGTAGGAACCCGCGAGAGGGCGGACGGGTTTTGGGCTTCTGCAAACAGTGGTCCCATCGATGCTGGAGATGCAGACACAGAGCCAGGGACTATGAGGGATTGTCAGCAAACATACATAGGCCCAATTCCCTACAAACCCATAACCCCACCTAACTTTGGACACTAAGGGACAATTTAGCATTGGCCAATCCACCTAATGGGCACATCTTTGGACTTGGGTCCATCTGGTTCACTAATGCCTTTTAGGGAAGAAAATCTGCCGCCCTTATGTGGTCTGGCCTACATATGACTCCAGACCCACAGCAATGGGGTTGAGTCTTAAATGCCATCTGAAGTGGCTCAGCAAGTCACTTGATTGTATTAAACTGCTGCAAAGTCTATAAGGAATGAAACTGTGACCAATTGACCAAGGCTTTTGTAATCTATGCCTCGACTGGTAAAGACAAGTGTCCCATATGCCTTTTTCACCACCCTATTAACCTGCCCTTCCGCATTCAGAGATCTATGGACAAACACGCCAAGGGCCCCTTGTTCCTCGGAACTTCCCAGTGTCATGCCATTCATTGAATATTTCCTTGTCAAATTACTCCTTCCAAAGTGTATCACCTCACACTTTTCAGGGTTAAATTCCATCTGCCACTTTTCTGCCCATTTGACCATTCTGCCTATATCTTCCTGTAACCCAAGAAACTCAGCCTCACTGTTAACCACCCGGCCAATCTTTGTGTCGTCCTTAAACTTACTGATCTTACCCCCACATAGTCATCTATGTTGTATATATAAATGACAAACAATAGGGGACCCAGCACAGATGCCTGTGGTACACAACTGGGCACTGGTTTCCAGTCACTAAAGCAGCCATCTATCATCACCCTCTGTCTCCTACAGCTAAAGCAATTTTGAATCCACCTTATCCAGTTATCCTGTACCCCATGTACATTTGCCTTCTTTATAAGTCTCCCTTGTGGGACCTTGTCAAAGGCTTTGCTGAAATCCATGCAAATTACATCAACTGCAGTACCCCCATCGACACACCTGGTCACCTGCTCAAAAAATTTAAATTTATTAGGCATGATCTCTCTCTGACAAAGCCATGCCGACTATTCCTCCTCAAATCTTGCCTCTCCAAGTGGAGAAAGATTCTCTCCTTCAGAATTTTCCCCAATAGTTTCCCTACCACTGACGTGAAGCTCGCTGGTCTGTAGTTCCTTGGTTTTACTCTACAACCTTTCTTAAATAGTGGGACAACATTAGCTGTTCTCCAGTCCTCTGGAACCTCCGCCATGGCCAGAGAGAAATTAAAAATTTGGTCAGAGTCCCTCCAACTCCTCCCTTGGGACACAATTCATCCGGACCTGGAGATTTGTCCACTATCAAGCCTGCCAAAACCCCCAATACCTTGCCACTCCCTATGACAATTTGCTCAAGAACCTCTCAGTCTCTCTCTCCCTGAGTTCCATACCTACCTCCTCATTCTCTTGGGTGAAGACAGGTGTGAATATTCATTCAACACCCTACCAATGTCCTCTGGCTCCACCCACAGATTTCTTCCTTGGTCACGAGTGTACTGACTCTTTTCCCGGTTATCCTCTTTCCATTGATATACTCATAGAATATCTTGGGATTTTCCCCACTTTTACCAGCTATAACTTTCTCATATCCACTCTTTGCTCTCCGAATTGCTTACTTAAGCTCCCTCCTGCACATTTTGTACTCCACTAATGCCTTCATTGATTTACTCCCCTTGTACTTGCTAAAAGCCTCTTGTTTCCTTCTTATCGTATCCTGAATGTATCTGGTCATCCATGGATCTCTAGGTTTGTTACTCTTTTCGATTACCCTAGGTAGGACATGTTGGGCTGAGCCCTCTCCATTTCCTTTTTGAATGCCCCGCACTGCACTTCTGTAGATTTCCCCACACGTAACTCTTTCCAGTCTATCATGGCCAGACCCTGCCTTGTAGTAGTCCAGATTCTATTGTGGAAGTCCGAGCAATGTAAGTAATTTTAATCCCCCTAACCATCACAACTTTGACCTCCAAAGAACGGGAATAAAAGGATTGAACCCTCCGACACAATCATTTTCTGGTGGTGAAGTATACTTTCCTGCTTCATTCTTGTGCCCCATGCCTTGTTCAAGGTTATTACTAAAATCTGCTCTCCCCCCACGTTGTGGTTGCTATCACCAAAATGCTCCCCAACCAACCCCGGGGAGGGGTCCCCCCGATGGCCTGGCCCGCGATTGGGGCCCACCGGTCTGCTGGCGGGCCTGATGACGTGGGGACACTTCTTCCTTCCGCAACGGCTACTGTAGGGCTCCGCCATGGCCGGCCCGGAGAAGACACGCCCCTGCGCATGCGGCAGAATAAGCCGGCTGGTCTGCGCATGCGCTGAACCACGCTGGCGGTTCTGCGCATGCGCTAACTCGCGCAGTCCCTTCGGCGCCGGCTGGCGTGGCGGCAACTCCTCCGGCACCGGCCTAGTCCCCCGCAACTCCGCAACTTCCGGTCACCCCGATGCCGGAGTGGTTCCTGTCGTTTTTTACGCCGGCGTCGGGCCATCGCGCCGATTCGGGAGAATCCCGCCTCTGATGTTTGATGTCACCTAATTTTTGAAAGTGCATAATAAACAAAGCCCATGAATTGTAGAACCCTTCCATCCTTCCCCTCAACTCAAACTTCACCTTCTCGAGTGTTAAAAACTGCAACCGCCACAGCAGGGCACAGGGTGCAGAAACTGTCCTCCATCCCAACAGCATCCACCTTCGGTTTATCAGCAGTGCGAAGGCTAAAACATCTGCCTCCGCACCCGTTTCCAACCCCGGCCGATCCGATACCCCGAAAATGGCCTCCAGGGGACCCGGTTCAAGCCTCACACGACCCACCTTCTAAATTATCCTGAACACCTCCCTCCAATACCCCTCCAGCTTTGGACAGGACCAAAATATATGAATGTGGTTTGCGGGGCCCCCCCGCAATGTTCACAAACAAACTCTACCCCCTCAAAGAGTCGGCTCATCCTTGCCTTTGTGAGGTGCGCCTATACACCACCTTCAGCTGGATCAGCTCAAACCTTGCGCACAAAGTTGAGGCATTTACCCTCTGGAGCACCTCACATCACAACCCCTCCTCCATGCTCTCTCCCAACGTTTCCTCCCACTTTGCCTTAATCTCCTACAGCCTTCTCTACCCTATTATTACACATCTCTGCGAACTGTGCGCATATCGTCTCCTCAATTTTCTGCTGAGTATTTGGGGGTCTATAATAAACATCTAGCAATGTGTCTGTCCCTTTTGTATTCCTTGGCTCTGGGACATCACTGCGGGAGTTCCTCAGGGTAGTATCCTAGGCCCAACCATCTTTAGCTGCCCAATCATCAGTAGTTGGTACAGCTGCTTCACAGCGCCAGGGACCCGGTTTCAATTCCGGCCTTGGGTGACTGTGTGGAATTTGCACGTTCTCCATGTTACTGCGTGAGTTTCCTCCGTGTGCTCCAGTTTCCTCCCACAGTCCAAAGATGTGCAGGTTAGGTGGATTGGCTCTTAGTTGCCAAAAGGTTAGGTGGGGTTACTGGGTTAGTGGGTTGGGTTGGGACGTGGGTCTAGCTAAGGTTCTCTTTGCAAGGGCTGTTGCAGACTTGATGGGACGATGGCCTCCTTCTGCACTGCAGAGATTCTATGATGACTGATTCTATAACCTTCCTTAAATTGGGAAACCAAAACAGCACACAGTATTCTAAATGTGGGAGAGAACCAGAGCACCCCGAGGAAACCCACGCAAACACGGAAACAAAGTTCAAACTCCACACAGACACCCAAGGCCGGAATTGAGCCCGTGTCCCTGGTGCTGTGAGGCAGCAGTGCTAACCACTGTGCCACCATGCTGCCCCAATTTGCATGGTAGCAGCAGAATGAAGTGTTACTAGATTGGTGCCTGTGGGATGAGAGGGTTGTCCAATGATGAGATGCTGAGTAAATTGGGTCCCTGAGGTCTAAAAGAATGAGAGGTGATCCCACTGAAGCATACACAATTCTGAACGGGTGTGTGAAGGTTGACACGGAGAGATTGTTGTCCATGGCTGCGGATTTTAAAACACAGGTGCACAACCCCGGGGTATCGGGTCGATCATTTAGGACTGAGGTGACGAGGGATGTCTTCATTCAAAGAGTTGAGAATCTTTGCAACCAGAAAGTTGTGAATGCTCCAGGATTTAATGCATTTGAGGCTGGGATAGACAGGTCTGTCAGTGAATCAAGGGATAAGGGAGTGGGTGGGAAGGTGGAGTTGAAGCCGAGGATGAACCTTGACTGCATTCAATGTCAGAGCAGGCTCAATGGGTTGATTGGTCTACACACCAACCAGTTTAATATCAGCAGTGGAGAGGAAAATTAATCTGAATACTGAACATCAAAAATCACAGCATTGAAAAGAGATAGAAAATTGAATAGAAAAAAATAACATACATCTTGATTGGTCATGTCCCAGTAAGGTCGCTCCCCATAGGACATCACTTCCCACATGACTATGCCGTAACTCCAAACATCACTGGCCGATGTGAACTTCCTATATTGAATAGCCTCTGGTGCTGTCCACCGTATTGGAATCTTCCCTCCCTGAAAACAGAGAGAAGATATTTCAAACTTTACATCTAATAACATTCCATTTTGTTTGGGGTACATCAAAGCTACCAACACCCCCAATGGTTGAAACCATGAATATATGTTTTACATTTCACACAGACATATTGCTCGCATAGCAATGGTCTACACTTTAAATAACAAATGTACCTAAACAACAGCTGCATGTTTCTGGGAGCTTTGAAAATGTACAATTTGAAAACAAACTTCCTATGTTGTAAAATGAATACAATACTGGTCGAAATTTTCTCATCAACGTCAGAACCATACCACTTGCCTCCTTCTGATTTTCTGGCCAATCCTCCAATGGTGGATCCTGCAGAATTCAGCCAGTGCCGGAAACCTCAGAGACATCAGCAAAGGAAATGCACAGAGCAGGGAATCCCCTTTTTATGGAACTAGTCCCCCCAACACACTGAAAGCTTTGGACATTTGAACTACATTCCTGTGTTAGTGAATGAGTGCTGAAGGGTAAGTGAGTTAAGCGTGTAAAGGGGTATGGTCAATGAGGTAAGTGGGCAAATGGGCAGTGGGATAACTGGGCAAGGTGGCACCTGGGTAAGGTGATTAAGTTTGGACAGATGAGATTGGGGCGAATCAGGGGCTTAGTAGAGTACACAGGAAGTCAGGTGATGGGGCTCGCCAGGTTAGATTGGTGGGTCAGAGGGCCAAGAAGGTAGTTAGGGTGGATGGGGTGTCAGGTATCCAGGTAATGGTCTACCCCCTTATCATCAGACTGTGACCCCTGGTTCTGGACACACCCACCATTGGGAACATCCTACCTGCATCTACCCTGTCTAGTCCTGTTAGAATTTGATCGGTTTCTATGACATCCCCCCTCATTCTTCTAAACTCCAGTGAATACAATCCTCACCGATTGAATCTCTACTCAAACATCAGTCTCGCCATCCCAGGTATTAGTCTAACAAACCTTCTCTGCACGCCCTCTAGCGCAAGAACATCCTTCCCCAGTTAAGGAGACAAACTGCACTCAATATTCAAGGTGTGGCCTCACCAAGATCCTGTATAATTGCAGTAAGACATCCCTGCTCCTGTACTCAAATTGTTTCACCATGAAAGCCAACATACCATTCTTTGTTATATTACAGAGATGTAATATAGATATTACTCATTTGACTTGCCGAGTTGTATTTAACTTGATGATAAACAAAGTCTTCAGTTGATGACAAATTATTTATTGATTGACAAAATAATATACTTGTGAGTTCTTTCACTTTAATACTTTGACTCGTAATAGAATTAACTAAGATTAGATGAAACTAAAAATTAAGATGATACACTACACTCTGAGCTGGTCACATCTATACTCTAGCTGCACTACACACACACTAACCTACAGAAAGAGCGGGAAACTCCTTATATAGTTCCTGTTAGTGTTGTCATCTAGTGATCATCTGACTGTACTGACTGCACATCAACTAATCATGTATTGACATATACAGAGATCACTACATCCCCCTTTTTTGTGTTACACTTTTCTATATACATGATAAAGAAAATTATACATAAGAAATGAAGCATTCTGGCATGCATTTGTACATTAGTTATGAATCAATCAGTCAAATGTTCATAAATTCAAACGATTTGGCTTTCTTCTACGTCCAGTAGATCTTCCCAATTTGATTGGCGAAGCCGACACTTTAATTTTCTGTGTTCACTTTCAACAGGTTGTTTGATATTCACATGCTGATTTAAAGATAGGTTTAAATTCAAAGTTGGAAGAATAGGTTGACGAATATGCGCTTTCAAAATGCAACGCCTGTTCCTTTTAATCAATTCACCTTCTGCAGTTTTGATTATGTAGGAGTGTGGTGATATTTGCCTCATAACCATAGCAGTATGAGACCATCCTCCATCAGGATGTCTGATTCTAACAATGTCATTTGCTGATTTTGTGTGTCTGTCATAATAACTTTGTTGTTTTTCACGTTGCTGTTGAATTCTTTGCTGTTGAACCCAGTTGATCAGGATCACCAGCATAAATTTTTGGTAATGTTGTTCTAATTTCACGATTGTATAACATTTGAGCTGGAGATAAACCTGAATTTTACGGAGAGGCTCTGTATGATAGTAAAGCCAAGTAATAGCTGATTGCGAATCTCTTGCTTTGCTTAACAATTGCTTCACAATGTGTACACCTTTCTCCACTCTTCCATTTGATTGCGGAAAACGGGGACTTGAGGTGATGTGGTTGAAGTTATATGTTCTTGAAAATTCCGTCCACTCCCAGCTTGCAAAGAACGGACCATTATCTGATATAACAGTTTGCGGAATTCCATATCTCGCAAAAATTTACTTACACGCCTTGATCACTGCTGTGGAGGTGAGATCAGGTAGTCCCATTACTTCTGGAAAGTTGGAATAATAATCAATGACAAGAACATAGTCTTTTCCACTTGTATTGAACAAATCAATGCCTACTTTCACCCATGGTGATGTAGCAATGCCAGGTTGTTGTAGTGTTTCTTTGCATTGTGCCGGTTGATGCCTTTGACATGTAAAACACAACATTATCATTTCTGCGATGTCTTTATTTATTCCCGGCCAATACACAGCTTGTCTAGGTCTTCTTTTGCACTTCTCGATGCCGAGTGTCTTTCATGAAGTTTGCTGAGCATTTCGGACCTGAGATTTGATGGAATGACAATCCTGTCATTTCTTAATAGTATGCCATCGACCACAGTAAGTTCAGCTTGAATACTTTGATGCTGAGGACAGTGCCCTTTTGGCCACCCATGCAGTAGATAATTGATAATTCTCAGCAAGGTTACATCTTTTTGTGTTTCATCACATATCTGCTTTAATTTTTCATCTGATGCAGGAAGTGTTTCTCTATATAACTGCAGTTGAGCTTCTAAGTCGTTGATGGATTCAAACAGTAGATTCTCGGTATTTATAGATCTTGAAAGTGTATCTGCAATTACGAGATCTTTGCCAGGAGTATAGATTAAAGTAAAATCATACCTCCTCAACTTCATCATCATTCTCTGTAATCTTGGTGTCATGTATTTGAGGTTTTTCTCTATGATATTTACTAGAGGTCGATGATCAGTCTCAACTATGAACTTAGGTAGACCATACACATAGTCATGAAACTTAGTGATGCTTGTTATTAGCCCTAGACATTCTTTTTCTATTTGCGCATACCTACACTCTGTTGCGGCCATTGCTCTAGATGCGTATGTGACAGGAATCCAATTTGTCTGGTCCTCTTGCTGAAGTAAGACTGCACCAATTCCATCTTGATTTGCATCTGTCGAGGGCTGGTTTAGCACAAGGCTAAATCGCTGGCTTTGAAAGCAGACCAAGGCAGGCCAGCAAGCACGGTTCAATTCCTGTACCAGCCTCCCCGAACAGGCGCCGGAATGTGGCGACTAGGGGCTTTTCACAGTAACTTCATTTGAAGCTTACTTGCGACAATAAGCAATTTTCATTTCATTTTTGTGGGTTTTGTTGGATCGAAGAAATTTAAACTTGGAGCTTTTATTAATTGCTGTTTTAGGTCCAGCCATTCTGCATGATGACGTGGAGGTGGAGTCCACTCAAACTCCGTATTTTTTCTGATCAAGTTTCGTACAGCAACAGTTCTTTAAGATAAGTTGGAGATGAATTTCCCGAGGAAATTTACGAATCCAAGAAAACTAAGTACAGCTTTCTTGTCTTTTGGTTGCTGCATTTTCTGTATGGCTGCTATCTTTTCTTCATCCAGTCTGACAGCTTCAGCTGAGATGATATCACCTAAAAGATTTAACGGCGAGGTAGCAAATGTGCATTTAGACTAGTTCAATTTGAAGCCATATTGATGTATTCGGTGAAATACTTTCCTTAGCCTTGCAATATGCTCTTCCTCAGTAGTTGACCATATAATGATGTTGTCCATATAGACTCGAACACCATCTATGTTTTCTGTCATCTGTTCTATAATTTGGTGAAAAATCTCTGAGCAGGAGATGATCCCGAAGGGCATTTTATTAAAACAGTACCTTCCAAAAGATGTGTTGAATGTACAGAGTAGCTTGCTGGAATCGTCGAGCTGCATCTGCCAAAAACATTATGATGCATCTAACTTGGTAAAAATTGACATTTCAGAAGTAATTTCTTCTCGTTTGGGAATAGGGTAATGTTCCCTACGTATGTTTTTATTTAGATCTTTGGGATCCATACAAATTCTGAGATCTCACAAAGGTTTTTTTACACAAACCAATGAGCTGACCCAGTCAGTCGGTTGCGTGACTTTGGAAATTATGCCTTGAGATTGTAATCTCTGCAATTCAGCTTTTAATCTCTCTCGTAGAGGTGCTGGAACTCTTCTTGCTGAATGGATGACGAGTTTCACATCCTTTTTTAGCAAAGTTTTGTACTGATATGGCAATGTGCCCATACCACAAAATACTTCAGGGTATTTACTGAGGAACTGTTGAATGTCTTTTCCCATTTGTGATGTTTCATTTGTGTGCATGAAGATTCTTTGAAATAACTGCAACTCCTTGCTTGCTTGAGCACCTAATAAAGAAGCTTTGTGATCATCCACAATTTCAAAACGAAGTGTTTTCTGCACTTCTTTGTTGACAACTATTAAATGGCATTAGCCATGTGACGCAATTTGATTACCATTATAATCTTTTAATTTGCATGCCACAGGTAAAATCTCGCAATCTCCTTGGATTGATGAGAGATCACTGCAATTCGTCAAGCTTGAATAATTCACATGTACTGTTGTTGTCCATTCGTTGTTGTTGTCAATGAAATTAATTCGATGAGGAGCCTTTGATATTGATTGAAGATCCTTTGATGCTGATTGAAGATCCTTTGATGTTGATTGAAGATCCTTTGATGCTGATAGAAGATCCTTTGATGGTGATTGAAGATCCTTTGATGTTAATTGAAGATCCTTTGATGGTGATTGAAGATCCTTTGTTGTTGAAGATTCTTTGATGTTGATTGAAGATCCTTTGAGCTTGATTGAAGATCCTTTGATGTTGATTGATGATCCTTTGATGTTGATTGACGATCCTTTGATGTTGATTGAAGATCCTTTGATGTTGACTGAAGATCCTTTGGTGGTGATTGAAGATCCTTTGATGTTGATTGAAGATCCTTTGATGTTGATTGAAGATCCTTTAATGTTGATTGAAGATCCTTTGATGGTGATTGAAGATCCTTTGATGTTGATTGAAGATCCTTTGATGGTGATTGACGATCCTTTGACGTTGATTGAAGATCCTTTGATATTGATTGAAGATCCTTTGGTGGTGATTGAAGATCCTTTGATGTTGATTGAAGATCCTTTGGTGGTGATTGAAGATCCTTTGATGTTGATTGAAGATCCTGTAATGTTGATTGCAGATCCTTTGATGGTGATTGAAGATCCTTTGATGTTGATTGAAGATCCTTTGATGGTGATTAACGATCCTTTGACGTTGATTGAAGATCCTTTGATATTGATTGAAAATGCTTTGATGTTGATTGAAGGTCCTTTGACGTTGATTGAAGATCCTTTGGTGGTGATTGGAGATCCTTTGATGTTGATTGAAGATCCTTTGATGTTAATTGAAGATCCTTTGATGGTGATTGAAGATCCTTTGTTGTTGATTGAAGATCCTTTAATGTTGATTGAAGATCCTTTGATGTTGATAGAAGATCCTTTGATGGTGATTGAAGATCCTTTGATGTTAATTGAAGATCCTTTGATGGTGCTTGAAGATCCTTTGTTGTTGAAGATTCTTTGATGTTGATTGAAGATCCTTTGAGGTTGATTGAAGATCCTTTGATGTTGATTGACGATTCTTTGATGTTGATTGAAGATCCTTTGATGTTGACTGAAGATCCTTTGGTGGTGATTGAAGATCCTTTGATGTTGATTGAAGATCCTTTGATGTTGATTGAAGATCCTTTAATGTTGATTGAAGATCCTATGATGTTTCAATGATGCCAACAAAATATGTATTTTCCAGAGAAAAAGTTTCATCATCTTCTGAGAAATTCCGTTGTGAATTTTTGTTTTCTGTTTTATTGGCGGATCCAACATTGAAAAGCTTTTTCTGTGCAGTATTGAGACAAATTGCTGTTGATTTACACTGAGAAGCGAAATGGTTAAGTTTCGAGCACTTTAAACACCATTTTCCTTGAGCAGGACAATTCCCATTGAAATGTGCTTTACCACATCTGTAGCACGTTATGGCGCCGTCTCTCTGACTCATGAGTGATGTTTGCGCATGCGCAGGCTTCTTCTGTTGAATCTCGCATTTCTGAACGAACTGCGCATGTCCTGAGTTGGAATGTGCACGCGCAAGATAGCTGCCATCCCGAACGTGCCTCTTTGCTGCCTGCGACACCATTTTAACATTCTCAACCTCGCGGTGGACTTTCGCATACTTTTCCCGGTGATAAAATTCTAAGTATTGGTTTTTACTCTGCTCATGTGAAAGCATTTTTCTATTGCAATTTTGAGAGTTAAATCATTCTGTCTTAGTAATGCTTCTCCTAAGCTTTCATCATTTAGTTCATAAACAATTTGATCTTTGATTAAAGAGTCGTGTAAATCAGCAAAATTACATATCTACCCTAGCAGTTTTAAATCAGTGACAAAGTTTGTGATCGGTTTGCTGTTTTTCTGAAACCTAGTTCTTAGTTTATTAAAGCCTTCTTTACTCTTTACACTCTAAGCATCGTTATTGAGGGTACCACACCAGCTAAATAATTAATCTAATACTTTCATTTACCAAAGCACTTGTGTACGTTGGATCTGAAGTATCGTCCTCTAGAAACCTGGAGAGTCCGAAGTCGGAAACCTTGCACACAAGGTTGCTGTTGACAAGAATATTGCGAGCAGCCAGGTCTCTGTGCACATAGCTCATGTCTGCTAGATACTTCATCCCGGCAGCAATTCCTCGCAGCATTCCAACCAGCTGGATAACTGTGAATTGTCCATCATTTTGCTGGAGAAGGAAGAGAGACTTCAATTTAGCTAACATTCTTATCAGTCACCAAGTGGCTCAAAGCGCTTTACTTTTGAAATGTAGTCACTGGTGGAAATGGGCAACCAATATGTGCATAGGAAAATCACACAAACAGCAATGTGATAAAAACCAGGTTCGACCTGAAACTTAAAAAATTTTTTTTAAGTACCCAATTAATTTTTTCCAATTAAGGGGCAATTTAGCATGTTCAATCCACCTACCCTGCACATCTTTTGGGTTGTGGGGGCGAAACCCACGCAAACACGGGGAGAATGTGCAAACTCCGCACGGACAGTGACCCAGAGCCGGGATCAAACCTGGGACCTCGGTGCCGTGAGACTGCAGTGCTACCACTGCGCCACCGTGCTGCCCTCTGACCTGAAACTTTAATATTTTCCCTTGCCTGACATGTGCTGCCTGACCCTGATGCACGCTTCCAGTTCTCTTTTTGTTTCAAAACCAACTAAATGCCACTCCTGGGAGTGCTTTAGATAATTGAATCCAATAAAAATGGGATATGTTTAGTCACTTTGCTTCATTCCTCAGAATAAGAGCAGTAAAAAGGATCAATGTAATGTTTCTTCTTGTTTTTCTGAATCAGTGGTTTAGTTTTGTGACATTGATAACTTTGGGAAGTTACTGAGCCCAATAATGGGGAGAGCGGATTCAGCACAAACATTCATTAAAGCACATTCAGGAAAAGTGTGCGAGGGAAAGGCAAAGATTTTGCCATGTGAATGGCAGCTACCAGCAATCCATGAACAATGAATATTCCAATCAAATACTGCTTCATTTTTCAGCAGTGGTAAATTAACGCAGATTGACATTCGAATCAATAAAATTCACTCCAGGGGATAAAGGGAAAATATAGAAAGTTTACAGATGGAGCTGTATATGGGAGATACAACAACTTGAGCGCCGCACAGTCCATCAAGTATCTTGGAAACATCACCTTTCAGAGACTCATTTTCCAAGACAAAACACCAAGCTCACATTGAATCATTGAATGATGGAGGAAGACTGATCCATTTTGAAAGAGCTATCGACTGAATACCAATCCCCCTGTGCCTTTTCCATAGCCAATGAAGACTTTCCACTTTACAGCTTATCCAATTCCTGTTTGAAATTCCTGTTTGAAAGTGACTATTGAATCTGCTTTGACCACCTTATCAGGCATTCACTGCATAAAAATAATGTTTCTTCACACTGCCTGGATATCTTTAGCAACCGGCTTAAATCTGTTCCTCTGGTACCTGGTCCTGCTACCACTGGAAATATTTACTCTTTATTTACTTGATCAAAACTATTCTTGAATTTGAACTTCTCTAATAAATCTTCCCGTAACCATTTCTGCTCCAAGAACAATGGTCAGGATTCTCTCACCCCGGGGCCCAGAGAATGGCCGGGACCGGCGTGAATCATGCCACGCCACCCCGATGCCGGTCCGCTGATTCTCTGGAGCGCGGAGGATCGGCGGCATTGGCGCCGGTGGCGCGCTGCCGGTCGGGGGCCACTCTACGGGGCCCCCCGGCGATTCTCGGCCCGGGATGGGCTGAACAGCCACGCTGAAAAAGCCGAGCCCTGCCGGTGCTGTCCACACCTTTCCTGGTGGGACCTCGGCGTGGATGCATCTGGGAGTGGCCTGGTTGGGGGGGGGGTCTGACCCCGTGGGGGGCCTCCGCTGTGGCCTGGCCCGCGATCAGGGCCTACCGATCAGCGGGCCAACCTCTCAGGCTGGAAGCCTATTTTGTTCCACTCCGGCCCCTATAGCCCTACGCCATGTTGGGTCGGGGCCATCGCGGAGAAGGGAGCCACCGCGCATGCGCGGCAATAACGCTGGTCCCACTGCGCAAGCACGCGTTGGCGCCGGTGCCACTGCGCATGCGCGGACCCCGCGCCGCCCCTCTGACGCCGGGATCAGCAGCTGGAGCGGCGTGGGTCGCTCCCATGCCGTGCTGGCCCTCTGTAGGGCTCAACATTTCTGCTCCTGAAGCCATGTTGATGCCATTGAGAAACGTGACGGCGTTTACGACTGTGTCAACACTTAGCCTCAGGACCAAAGAATCCCGCCCAACCTTCCTCCGGCCTTTCCACATAACAGAAATCCCCCATCCTTGGCGGCACTCTCTTCAACAACTGTCATGGGAGTGTATCTTTAAGAAATCGTTGTTTATCAAATAGCTGCAGTGATGTCATTGTGTGCGTGGAGCTGGAATGTGATTCTGTCTTTTACTTTTGTTTTGAGCTGGGAGCTGTTCTTGGCTCTGTGTTTAGACCTTTGGAAGCTGGATAAAGACAGAGACGTCGTGTGTGTGTGTGTCTCTGCAGGTTAAAAAGTTGTCTCCAGATCACTTGATAACTTCTAAGTAATAGCTGTTTTCTGTAAGGAATTCAAACCTACTGTTTTGTGCAAAAAAAGGTGTTTTGACTTGTGGATGTTGTTAGGAAAGTTATTAAGGGTTACCGATAGAGTATTGTATCTGTGGGGGTTATCAGTGTTGGTAGTTGATGAACTGTTTACTGTGTGCTCATAAAGTGTTAACTGAATTCATAGAATTAACATTGTTTTGTTTTAAAAGTACTGAAGGTCTCTGTTGCATCACACCTGGAGAGTGGACCCTTGTGCTCCCCATAACCAAAATCTGTTAAAAGTTGTAGGTCGGGTGAACTCCATGATATACTTTGGTGTCCTCTAAACCCTGGCCCATAACACAACCATTCCAAGGCCTTGATATCCTTCCATAAATGTGCACCCAGAATTGATCACAAGCTGAGGACGAGTCACTGTTGTATAAAGGTTGTGAAAACAAATATATGAACAAGGAGCATGATTGGGCCATTCAGCCCCTTGAACCTGCCCTGCCATTCAATACGATTAGGCTGATCTGATGGTAACCTCAAATCGGCATCCCGCCTATCCCCGATAAACTATCACCACCCCCACTCCCCCGAGCTGACTCAGAATCTATCAAGCTCTGCCTTAAAAATCTTCAAAGACTCTACTTCCACCGCCTTTTCAGGAAGAATGGGCCGGATACTCTCAGCCCAGGGCCCGGGCCGGAGAATTGCCGCGACCGGCGTGAATCGCTCCACGCCGCTCCGACGCGATTCTCCGCAGAGCGGAGATTCGGCGCCCATCGGCGCGACACTGAGCGGCCCCCCCAGCGATTCTCGGCCCGGGATGGGCCGAGTGGCCATAACAGAAAACCCGAGGGGGAGATCGACCCGGGGGGGGGGCTCTGTTGTGGCCTGGTCCGCGACCGGGGCCCACCGATCGGTGGGCCAGCCTCTCGGGCTGGGGGTCCTCCTTTCTTCCGTGCCGGCCCCTGTAGCCCTGCGCCATGTTGCGTCGGGGCGGGCGCAGAAAAGAGAGCCACTGCGCATGCGTGCGTTGGCGCCGGTGCCACTGCGCCTGCGTGCATTGGTGCCGGTGCCACTGCGCCTGCGTGCGTTGGCGCTGGTGCCACTGTGCCTGCGTGCGTTGGCGCCGGTGCCACTGCGCATGCGCGGACCCTGCGGCGCCCAGCTGACGTGGGGTCAGCAGCTGGAGCAGTGTAGGTCGCTCCAGTGCCGTGCTGGCCCCTGAAGGGGCCAGAATTGCTGATCCTGAGGCCACATTGGCGCCGTCGAGAAACGCGACGGCGTTTCCGGCGGCGTCAACACTTAGCCTCAGGATCAGAGAATCCCGCCCAACGTTTCAAAGACTCGCGGCCCTTTGAGCGAAAACATTTGTCCTCGTCATTGTCCTAAATAAGCGATGCCTTATTTTTAAACAGTGCACATCTTTGGACACTAAGGGGCAATTTAGCATGGCCAGTCCAACTAATGTGCACCTCTTTGGACTGTGGGAGGAAACCCCGAAACACCTATGCAGACACGGGGAGTAAGTGCAAACTCCACATAGACACCCAAGGCCAGAATTGAACCCGGGTCCCTGGCAGTGTGAAGCAGCAGTGCTAACCACTGCGCCACGGTGCCGCTCCAGTGCCTCAGTGCTCAGAGTGAGACATGTTGGGCGACATGGCGGCACAGTGTTAGCACTGCTGCATCACAGCCCAAGAGACCCGGGTTCAATTGCAGTCTTGGGTCAATTGCAGTCTGTGTGGAATTTGCACATTCTTCCTGTGTTTGCCTGGGTTCCTCCACGTCCGTCCCACAGTCCAAAGATATGCAGGTGGGGTGGGGTTATGGTGTGGAGGTGCGCATCTAACTGGAGCGCTCTTTCAGAGAGTTGTGCAGACTCAATGGGCCAAATGGCTTCCTCCTGCACTGTCGGGATTCTATGGATACTTTTCGAGATCCCGGCTTCTCCCAGCTCCATATTTAAGAATTGTTTAAAGAAACGTGCAGCAGTTTCATAGAATCATAGAATTTACAATGCAGAAGGAGGTCATTCAGCCCATCGAGTCTGCACCGGCTCTTGGAAAGAGCACTAAGCCCACACCTCCATCCTATCCCCGTAACCAAGTAACCCCACCTGGACACTAAGGGCAATTTAGCCTGGCCAATCCACCTAACCTGCACATCTCTGGATTCATGAAATGGTGCGACCAGAGCACTTCAATCATGAGCCATTCTGACTTATTTTCTACTGTTCTTGCAACATTCAACTGGCTTTGTTGATGGTTGATTGTTGCCAAGTCAGTTTTCCAGGTTTAAAACAAGCACCTAAGCTAAAAATATGGTAGAGTTAAACACAGGAACATTCCAGTCAAGATATATCCCACCCCCATCCACATCCCACCGCCCCCCCTGCCCAGCTCCCACCCCTCATCCATATTCTCTACCCATTATATTTGTAAAGGCCGAAATATATATTATTTGGTTCTGCATCTGGATCAGGAGGGCGGGATTCTCCCATTCGGCGGCAGAGTGTCCACGCCGTCGGAAACGCCGTCGCGGTTCCCTACAGGGGACCAGCACGGCGCATGCGCGGTGGCCTACCTCAACGCGCCGGCCCCGACGCAACACGGCGCGGGAGTTCAGGGGCCGGCGCGGAGGAAAACAGGCCCGTGGAGCGAGAGGCCGGCCCGCCGACAGGTGGGCCCCGATCGCGGGCCAGACCCCAACCGAAGGCCTCTCCCCGGGTTCGGAGCCCCCCCCCACCTCACAGGCCGCCCCCCGCCGGCTGCGACCAGGCGTGGACGGCGCCGGCGGGACTCTGCCCTTTTAGAGTGGCCGCTGACGGAGAATCGGTGGACCGGCCGCCTACAGCGGCCCACCACTGGCGCCGTGCCAAACACGCCGGCGCCAATTGTCCGCGGCGGGCGGCGTGGCCCAGTTGCGGGGATTCTCCGGCCCGGCCCCGGGCTGGGAGAATCCCACCCAAGCTCTTTGAGATGTTAAGAGATGGCAATTTACAAGGTTCCAGGCAGATGCCATGGACTGCATGTCGCGACAGGCCGAAGAGTTCCTGGCAAGTATAGGGTGTGAGTAGGAGACAGGCTCGGCAGGCGCTATTCTAGCTTGCTGCATTCTTTAATTAAAGGTTTAGGCTGACGGGGACATTGGAAATCTGTATGGCACAAAACCAATAATCACAGGACTCATACAAGGGGAGTCCCAAGACCATGAGATGGAACCTAGGAAGAGGCCCCAGTGGGAGAGAGGTCCCAGGGTGAGAGAACTCAGAGGTATAGACCACAGGGGAGGAGTCACTGACAGGAGCCCACCATTAGGAACCACTATGGAGATAAACCACTGGGGAGAGGAGCAAAGGAAGAGGCTCCAGGGAGCAAAGGTGCTGTTGGCAGTTCCAGTTAGTGAGGGGAAACCCTCGAGAGCTGAAAAGACAGCAGGAGGTCAGTGTGGTGAACCACTGTAATAGGAGATGTAAGGTAGGTCCTGCACTATAGGTTCGCCGGTAGCTCCTGCCGGCTGGCTCCGCCCACGGAGAACTGTATAAATATGCATGACCTCCAGTGCCCTGCCATTTCGCCAGCTGCAGCAGGAGGCCACGCATCTGACTGTAATAAAGCCACAGTTGTACCCAACTTTAGTCTTTGTGCAATTGATCGTGCATCAATTTATTACAGTCAGATTTTCCACAGAATGGATATTAGAATTAAGCCCGATCGCCTGCAACTGGATCTGCACGCGCCCGACGCCAGAAAAGACTTTACTCACTGGCTAGCATGTTTCGAGGCTTATATCAACGCGGCGGACCCCGAGCCAATGGAGGCTCAGAAGATAAATGTCCTGTACTCCAGACTGAGCTCCAGCGGGTTCCCGTTGATCCAAAACGCCACGAATTACACAAAAGCAATGGAACTCCTTAAGGAACACTACGCGCAGAAGGCGAACACGCTCTTCGCCAGGCATGTACTCGCCACCCGCTCGCAGCTACCTGGTGAGTCCATCAAAGACTTCTGGCGGGCCCTAATTCCACTTGTCCGGGACTCTGACTGTCAGGCCGTCACAGCCGCCGAACACGCGAATCTCCTCATGCGCAATGTCTTCGTGACGGGGATTGCGTCAGACCGCATCCGAAAACGATTACTGGAAGGGGCCACGCTTGAACTGGTGGAGACGAAAACCTTGGCGCTCTCCATGACAGTCGCATCCCGTAACATCCAATCGTACCCCTCCCGCCGCGCTGCCCACCCTTCCACTCCTTCCTACCCCTCCTGGACCCCGCCGACGCCCTGCTCAGCCGGGCCCTGCCTTTCCAATACGCCTGCACCGCACGCCGACCCGCGCACCCCGGGGGGCCCCACTGTTACTTCTGCGGTCAGCAGAAGCACCCCCGCCAACACTGCCCGGCCCGCACTGCAGTTTGTAAAGCCTGCAGTAAAAAGGGCCACTTCGCGGCGGTGTGCCAGGCCCGCGCAGTCGCTGTGATCGCGCCCGCTATCGCCCCCTCCCCCATGCCAGACGCACAATGGGAACCGCCATCTTCTCTTCCCGGGTCCATGTGCGCCCCATGGGCGCCGCCATCTTGTCCCGACCCCGCAATGTGCGCACCATGGCACCGCCATCTTGTCCCCCACATGGTCTCCGGACATCCCGACATCAGAACCGCACACGCTCGCCACCCGAAGCATCCGATGGCTACCCGCAGCTTGCTTCGATGACGCTGGATCAATCTCGCCCGCACAACCTGGCCACCGCGTCGACGACGGTTAAAATCAACGGCCACGCGACCTCATGCCTGCTGGACTCCGGGAGCACCGAAAGCTTCGTTCACCCAGATACGGTAAGGCGCTGCTCCCTCGCGGTCCACCCTGCCAATCAAAGGATCTCCCTAGCCTCCGGATCCCACTCCGTCCCGATCCGAGGTTTTTGTACAGTCACCATCATGGTCCAGGGCGTAGAATTTAGTAACTTCCGTCTCTATGTCCTTCTTAATCTCTGCGCTGCACTCCTGTTGGGCCTGGAATTCCAGTGCAACCTCCAGAGGCTCACCCTCAAATTTGGCGGGCCCTTACCCCCCCCCCCCCCCTTACCGTTTGCGGCCTCGCGACCCTCAAGGTCGATCCCCCTTCACTTTTTGCCAATCTAACTGCGGTTTGCAATCCCGTTGCCACTAGGAGCAGACGGTACAGCACCCCGGACAAGACCTTCATCAGGTCCGAAGTCCAGCGGCTGCTTAAGGAGGGTATTATCGAGGCCAGCAACAGCCCCTGGAGAGCCCATGTGGTAGTGGCTAAAATTGGGAAGAAACACAGGATGGTCGTGGACTACAGCCAGACCATCAATCGGTACACGCAGCTCGACGCGTACCCCCTCCCACGCATATCTGTATGGTCAATCAGATTGCGCAGTACCGGGTCTTCTCAACAATTGACCTGAAATCCGCCTACCACCAGCTCCCCATCCGGAAGTCGGACCGGCCATACACTGCCTTCGAGGTGGACGGTCGCCTCTACCACTTCCTTAGAGTCCCTTTCGGTGTCACAAATGGGGTCTCGGTCTTCCAAAGAGAGATGGACCGAATGGTCAACCAGTACGGTTTGCGGGCCACCTTTCCGTACTTAGATAATGTCACTATCTGCGGACATGGCCAGCAGGACCACGATGCCAACCTTGATAAATTCCTCCGCACTGCCACTCTTCTCAACCTGACCTACAGCAAAGAGAAGTGTGTGTTCAGCACGACCCGGTTAGCCATTCTCGGCTATATAGTCCAAAACGGACTTCCCGGGCCCGACCCCGAGCTCATGCGCCCCCTCATGGAACTTCCCCTCCCCCACTGCCCCAAGGCCCTCAAACACTGCCTGGGGTTCTTTTCCTACTACACCCAGTGGGTCCCAAACTATGCAGACAAGGCCCGCCCACTCATTCAGTCCACCCAATTCCCCCTTGCGGCCGAGGCACAACTTGCTTTCGCCCGCATCAGAGCAGACATCGCCAAGGCCGGGATGCGGGCAGTGGACGAGTCACTGCCTTTCCAAGTAGAATGCGACGCTTCAGACCTCGCCCTTGCCGCCACTCTAAACCAGGTAGGCAGACCCGTGGCATTCTTTTCCCGCACCCTTCATGCCTCTGAAATTCGACACTCATCCGTCGAAAAGGTGGCCCAAGCTATTGTTAAAGCTGTGCGGCATTGGAGGCATTACCTGGCCGGTAAGAGATTCACTCTCCTTACGGACCAACGGTCGGTAGCCTTCATATTCACTAACACACAGCAGGGCAAGATCAAAAATGATAAAATCTTGTGGTGGAGAATCGAGCTCTCCACCTATAATTACGAGATCTTGTATCGCCCCGGTAAACTCAACGAGGCCCCAGACGCCCTCTCCCGAGGTACATGTGCCGGCGCACAAGTGGACCAACTCCGGGCCATACACGACAGCCTTTGTCACCCGGGGGTCACTCGATTGTACCATCTGGTCAAAGCTCGCAATATGCCCTACTCCGTCAAGGAAGTAAGGACAGGGACTGCTAGGTCTGTGCGGAGTGCAAGCCACACTTCTACCGGCCGGACCGTGTGCGCCTGGTGAAGGCTTCCCACCCCTTTGAATGCCTCAGCGTGGATTTCAAAGGGCCCCTCCACCGACCGTAACACGTACATTCTCAGTGTGGTCAATGAGTACTCCAGATTCCCCTTTGCCATCCCATGCTCCGATATGACGTCTGCCACCATCAACAAGGCACTCAGCACCATCTTTGCGCTGTTCAGTTTCCCCGCCTACATCCACAGTGACAGGGGATCCTCATTCATGAGCGATGTGCTGCGTCAGTTCCTGCTCAGCAGGGGTATAGCCTCCAGCAGGACGACAAGCTACAACCCCCGGGGAAACGGGCAAGTAGAACGGGAGAATGGGACGGTTTGGAGGGCCATCCAGCTGGCCCTACGGTCCAGGAACCTCCCAGCCTCTTGCTGGCAGGTGGTCCTCCCTGATGCTCTGCACTCCATCCGGTCACTATTGTGCACCGCCACTAATAGCACACCCCATGAACGTGTTTTTACCTTCCCCAGGAAGTCCACATCCGGGGTGTCACTCCCGACTTGGCTCGCTGCTCCAGGACCGGTCCTTCTCCGTAGGCACGTCCGACTCCACAAGGCGGACCCCTTGGTGGACAGGGTTCACCTGCTCCACGCCAACTCTCAATATGCCTACGTTGAGTTCCCCAACGGCAGCCAAGATACTGTCTCACTCAGGGACCTAGCACCGTCAGGTTCCACCCCAACACCCCCCACTCCCACTAACTGCGCCGCCAATATTGACCCCACCAGACCACACCCCCCTCCCCTTTTCCGCACAAGAGGACGAGGAGGACTTCTGCACGCTCCCAGAGTTCCCCGATGACTGGCCAGCATCAGCACCGCCACCACCGCCATCGGTGCCACCTCCACCACCGCCAGCACCGACTTCGCCGCCGCCGTTACGCCGCTCCCAACGAAGCACCAAAGCACCGGACCGACTGAACCTTTGACGGACTCCGGACCGTCTACATGGACTTTTCTTTCCCTACCACTGTACATAATTGCACTAATTGTATATAGTTTCACGTCACCCCCGCCAGACTCATTTTTAACAGGTGGTGAATGTGGTGAACGACTGTAATAGGAGATGTAAGGTAGGACCTGCACTACAGGTTCGCCGGTAGCTCCTGCCAGCTGGCTCCGCCTACAGAGAACTGTATAAATATGCATGACCTACAGTGCCTTGGCATTTTGCCAGCTGCAGCAGGAGGCCACGCATCTGACTGTAATAAAGCCACAGTTGTATCCAACTTTAGTCTTTGTGCAATTGATCGTGCATCAGTCAGTGACTCTGCAATCCTTTGAAGCTCAGCCTGATTGAAGAGCTGGAGCTGTGCTCCTGAATCAGTGTTGGAGTGCAACTTCGGGAAGCCAGCGCAACAGGGGCTGGTTTAGCACAGGGCTAAATCGCTGGCTTTTAAAGCAGACCAAGGCAGGCCAGCAGCACAGTTCAATTCCTGTACCAGCCTCCCCGAACAGGCGCCGGAATGTGGCGACTAGGGCCTTTTCACAGTAACTTAATTTGAAGCCTACTTGTGACAATAAGCAATTTTCATTTCAACACAGTTTCAGGGCAAGACATTAAATCAGAAGGTGAACAGTTGAAGCAGCTCCTGGTCGGACTGACTTTGTAAGGAATTCAAAGGCTAAATCATCAAAAATAAAGACTTTAAGACTCGTGAATGGAGTTTTAACGAGATTGTGGAACTCACTGTGAACACTGACGTCTGGGTGGATTGTTAAGAAATCTCCAGGATTTGTCTTGGGCACATCTGCCACTTATTGTGCAGTGTGGTGTCTTCACACACAGTCAATGGGGAGGCAGTGGCATAGTGGTTTTGTCACTGGACTAGTAATACAGAGATCCAGGGTAATGCTCTGGTGGCATGGGTTCGAATCCCAGCGGGGCAGATGTTGGAATTTGTATTCAATAAAAATCTGGAATTAAAAGTCTAATGACGACCATGAAACCATTGTCGATTGTCGTAAAACCCCATCTGGTTCACTAATGTAATGTTCCCGTAACAGCCTCCCCGAACAGGCGCCGGAATGTGGCGACTAGGGGCTTTTCACAGTAACTTCACTGAAGCCTACTTGTGACAATAAGTGATTTTCATTTCATGTCCTTTAGGGAAGGAAATCTGACTTCCGGTTGCGGCGATGCACTGCTAAGCCACACGTTTCGGCAGCTCCCGTTCTAACGGACTTTTGGGCTCTCTTCGGGAGCCCCAACGGAATTTTTTTTTAGACAAAGCCCCGTGTGGGGTGACGAAGGAAGATCCCCCCCCCCCCCCCCGTGTGCGTATGGAAAGGACCAGCGGTAGTGGCCAGATTGCGAAGGATCCTTTGGAGCAGCGGCAGAGAAGGGAGGAGCAAGATGGCGGCGGATGGAGCCCAGGCGGCATGGGGCCCGGACCAGCAGGAATTCCTCCGACGATGTGTGGAGGAACTTAAGAAAGAGGTGCTGGCGCCGATGTTATTGGCAATCGAGGGACTGAAGGAAACACAAAAGGTTCAGGCGATAGAGCTCCGTGCAGTGAAGGCAAAGGCAGCCGAGAATGAGGATGAGATACAGGGCCTGGTGGTAAAAACGGAGACGCATGAGGCGCTACATAAGAGGTGCATAGAAAGGCTGGAAGCCCTGGAGAACAGCTCGAGGAGGAAGAACCTACGGATTTTAGGTCTCCCCGAAGGAGCAGAGGGAGCTGATGTTGGGGCTTATGTGAGCACAATGCTCCATACGCTAATGGGAACTGAGGCCCCAACGGGCCCCCTGGAAGTGAAAGGAGCGTACCGGGTCCTTGTGAGAAGACCAAGGGCAGGTGAAATACCAAGGGCGATAGTGGTGAGATTCCACCGCTTCATGGACAGAGAGGCGGTCCTGAGCTGGGCCAAGAAGGTACGGAGTAGCAAGTGGGAGAATGCGGTGATACGAGTGTATCAGGACTGGAGTGCGGAGGTGGCGAGAAGGAGGGCGGGTTTTAATCGGGCCAAGGCGGTACTTCACAGGAAGAAAATAAAATTCGGGATGCTGCCGCCGGCGCGATTGTGGGTCACGCATCAGGACAAGCACTACTACTTCGAAACGGCAGATGAGGCATGGACATTCATTCAAGAAGAGAAACTGGACTAGATCTGAGAGTTTGATGTTGGGGGGGAAGCAACGAGGTGGTGGTACAGGAATGTAAAGTGGGGAAAGGGAGGTTTATTATACCGAAATGTTGGATGGGGAATTTCTCTCCCCCTGATGGGGGGACACGAAGAAATGTGGGCGCCGGTGGAAAAAGGGACAGAGAGGGGAGGGGGAATGAGGGAGCACAGGGGCCGGGGCCGATAGGAAAGCACGGGGTTTTTTCCCGCGCTATGGAGATGATGGCGGGAAGATAGGCGCAGGAAGGAAGAGAGCCCCACACGCAGGGAGGTCAAAGAGAGCGGGGAAGCCGGGGTCAGCTAGAGTTAGCTGACTTTCGGAAGCATTATGGGGGGAGTAACCATGCTAGTAGCCCGGCGTAGGATTTTACTCATGTGGAAGGAAGCGAAACCCCCCCCCGGCGTGGAGGCCTGGATAAACGACATGGCAGGGTTCATAAAGCTGGAACGAATAACATTTGCGTTGAGAGGATCGGCTCAGGGGTTCTCCAGGCGGTGGCAACCGTTCCTTGACTATCTCGCGGAACGTTAAGGGAAGATAGAGTGACAGCAGCAGCAACCCGGGGGGGGGGGGAGGGAGGGAAAGGGGGTGGGGGGGAGCACTATTTTTTGTTACTTTGTTAGTTCACTATATTATTTAAATGTTATTTACTAGTTATTGTATTATTTTTATGTTGATTTGTAAAAACGGAAACATTTTGTTTGAAAAATTTAATAAAATATATATTTTTTTAAAAAAGGGAAGGAAATCTGTCATCCTGTGGGTCTGGCCTATATGTAACTCCAGACTTCTAAATGCCCTCAGGGTTGGGGCCAACATATGCTAGCTAAGTCAGCGACACCCACATCCCATGAATGAACAAAAAGAAAAGTTTGCTTGTCAATCCACTTGTATGTAATGTTAATGGAAGATAGGGGGCGAAATTCTCCCCCAACGGCGGGATGCCCGCCGACTGGCGCCAAAGCCGGCGCCAATCAGACGGGCATCGCGCCGGCCCAAAGGTGCGGAAGTCTCCGCATCTTTGGCGGCCTAGCCCCAACATTGAGGGGCTAGGCCGACGCCGGAGGGATTTCCGCCCCGCCAGCTGGCGGAAATGGCGTTTGTTGCCCCGCCAGCTGGCGCGGAAATGCGGCGCATGCGCGGGAGCGTCAGCGGCCGCTGTCAGTTTCCCGCGCATGCGCAGTGGGGAGAGTCTCTTCCGCCTCCGCCATAGTGGAGGCCGTGGCGGAGGCGGAAGGGAAAGAGTGCCCCCACGGCACAGGCCCGCCCGCGGATCGGTGGGCCCCGATCGCGGGCCAGGCCACCGTGGGGGCACCCCCCGGGGTCAGATTGCCCCGCGCCCCCCCCCAGGACCCCGGAGCCCGCCCACGCCGCCTGGTCCCGCCGGTAAATACCAGGTTTGATTTACGCCGGCGGGACAGGCAATTCCTGGGCGGGACTTCGGCCCATCTGGGCCAGAGAATCCAGCGGGGGGTCCCGCCAACCGGCGCGGCCGGATTCCCGCCCCCGCCCAATCTCCGGGAGCGGAGACTTCGGCGGGGGCGGGGGCGGGATTCACGGCGGCCAACGGCCATTCTCCGACCCGGCGGGGGGACGGAGAATGACGCCCAGGTAAGTTAACTTGTTTTATTTTTCAGACTTTGTATCGTAAAGTTTGTTTAAAACCGTGCAATCTTGAAGCTTTATTCTCTTTCCTGCACTTACAACACAAAGTTACTGATCCGTAACAGGATCATAACTGAATAAATAGGAAGCATTGATGCCTGCTCCAAAGCTCCTTCCTGAAAATGTGCTACTCTGAATACTGATATTGTTGGGGCTTCTTTGTTGAGGGGTATTAAGCAAATGTGCAGCCTAACCGAATAACTGGCTCTACGTTTATTAAAAATTATGACCTAAATATGGAGCAGGGAGAAATGGGGATCTCGAAGAACATTGCCAGCATCTGCTCAGCATCAGAGCGTCACTCTCTGCATCTGATCACTACCTTCTTGCCCCTCCCAGTTCAATCATTAGTCCACCCAATAGCTCACCTCCATGTCCCAAGTGCTCCAAGGTACCATCACACCTCCACTCACTTATTCTGTTCGGAAAACAAAGGTAGTTTTAAGGGATTTATATTTGTATTGGTAAACATTAGAAATTAGAAATTAAGTGGGTTTAATGTAATGTTTCTGAATATGGAAGGGTAAAACTTACAGTTAGATTCATGCTGGACAAAGTTTGTAAGTGTGGGGTTGGTAAAGTTACAACTGTGCTTCTATTGTGCTTAGAGGGGGCTACGGTGTGATGAATAAATAACTTAGCAACTGGGGTTGTGTAAGGTCGAGAAGCTTGTAAGTTTTAGTTGAGCTAATTTGTGGGCAGTTGGAGATAGGTAATGAGAGAGAACCTGGCTCTCACACCTCTGTTAGAAGCAGTTGGTTTTAGAAAGCTTGAGGGAACATTTTTCTTACCCTAACTGGAAGAAAAGCCATACTATGGAGTAATGGCTAAGAAAACAGATGGCGGAAGCAGATGCTGGAAATCTGAAGACCAGCTAGTTAAGGAAACTATAGAAATGAAGAGGGGTTTCCAATAACTTTGGAGTTAAGTGAAGGAGACCAAGGTATGGTTCAAAAGAATTCAAGGAAGAGTAAGCAAAGTGTTCTGAGTTAAAGAAACAATTGCAGTAACCAGATTTATAGTGGGACAGTAGCCTTGAAAGGTAAATCAAATGTCTGATGTTGTTTTAATACAGCCTGAGAATCAAGAGGTAAAGGAATTATGTTTGTTCAGCAGTCTCGGCAAATAAATTCTAAAGGGGTGAATGTAAAATCCTGGACTTGATTCACTGTTCAAAGTGGAACAGATGTTTTGTTTAAAAGTGCTATTTGGAAAATTTACTCTGGATTTCAGAACGCAAACCACGAAGGCAAAGCATTATTATCAGAGAAGGGTTTATAGCATGTTATTGGAGGGCAGATTGGAAACTCTCATGTGATCATCATTTGGGTGGCACAGTGGTTATCTCTGCTGCCTCACAGCACCAGGGACCCGGATTTGATTCCAGCCTTGGGTGACTGTCTGCCCAGAGATGTGTGTTCTCCCTGTGTCTGCATTGGTTTCCATCAGTGCAGAACTGATGGACCAAATAGTCTCCGACTGCACTGTAGGGATTCTCGGGAAAAATCTAGGGGGGGACTCTGAGGAGAAATCCACAGACACTAACTTGGGTTCAGAGTGAATTCTGAGCATTTTACCACAGTCATCTTGTGTGCTTAAATGGAACTTTATGTGTTAATGAGACCATTGTGGCTTAAGATGTACTTTGTATTCCATGTTAAATCTTTGTGTATTTGATGAGCTAAGGGGGAGTAAAAGAGTATTTTATAATAATCCAACTTTTCATGTTCAAGAAATGTTTTTTCTTATTGTTAAAACTAATTAGTGGTCCTATGACTTTTAATATTTTTAAATAAGGACTTCCGGGTGCGGCGATGACCAGCTAAGTCGCACGTTTCGGCAGCTCCCGGTGGAACGGACTTTTGGGCTCTTAATAGGAGCCCCATCGGCAATTTTAACGGCAAATAACACTGTGCGGTAATCCAGAAGGGAATCCCCCCTGGACACGGATGGAAAAAAGAGAGGAAAGTAGCCGGATTGCGGTGGATCCTCAAGAGCAGCGGCCAGGAAGGCAGGCACAAAGCAAGATGGCGTCGGAAGGAGGCAGTTTAATATGGGGCCCTGACCAACAAGAGTTCCTGCGGCGTTGCGTAGATGAACTCAAAAAGGAGATGAAGAAGGAGCTGTTGGCCCCGATATAACAAGCGATTGAGGGGCTAAAGGAGGAGCAAAAGACCCAGGAACAGGAGCTTCGGGTCGTGAAGGCAAAGGCTGCTGAGAATGAGAATGACATACAGGGCCTGGTGGTGAAAACGGAGATCCACGAGGCACAACACAAAAGATGTGTGGAAAGGCTGGAGGTGCTGGAGAACAATGCGAGGAGGAAGAACTTAAGGATTCTTGGTCTTCCCGAAGGTGCAGAAGGGGCGGACGTCGGGGCATATGTGAGCACGATGCTGCATTCATTAATGGGATCGGAGGCCCCGACCGGTCCGCTGGAGGTGGAGAGAGCCTATCGGGTTATGGCGCGAAGACCGAGGGCTGGAGAAATTCCTCGAGCAATAGTTGTGAGATTTCTCCGATACAAGGACAGAGAGATGGTCCTCAGATGGGCCAAGAAAACTCGGAACAGTAGGTGGGAGAATGCGGTGATCCGTGTGTATCAAGATTGGAGTGCGGAGGTGGCGAGAAGGAGGGTAAGCTTTAATCGGGCCAAGGCGGTGTTGCATAAAAGGAAGGTCAAATTCGGAATGTTGCAACCGGCAAGACTGTGGGTCACACATCTAGGGAAACACCACTATTTATTGGACATTTATTGTCGAGGAGAAGCTGGAGTGAGCGGGCCAGAAAAAGAACGTTTGGGACAAAAGTGGGGGGGGGGGGTGAATTTGTGGGATGAAGGGGGGGAAAAGGGGGAAGAGAGGACTTCCCAGATTGTTAAACCTGCGACCCTGTAACTTCTCTCTCTTCCCCATGTTGTGGGGAGGGGGGGGGGGGGGGGGGGCGGTGAGGGAGGATGAGGAACTGTGGGCGCCGGCCATTGGGGCGGGGCCAAAAGGGGAAGCGCGGGCTTTGTTCCCGCGCTATGGTAATCATGGCGGGAACAGGGAAGCAGGAAGGAGGGGGCCTCGCACAGTGTGAGCCGCGATCACGGAGAGGAAGCCGAGGTTGGCCAGAGTTTGCTGACTTCTGGGAGCAACATGGGGGGTGCAATTATGCTAGCTTGGGATCTAGCGGGGGTGGGGGGGGGGTCAACTGGGTTGCTGCTGCTGGGGAGAAGGGGGAGCTGGTATGGGAGGGGGGGGTCGGGGCGGGGGGGGCGCCGCCTGGGGGGGATACAGCTACGTGGGAACCGGGTGAGGAGCTGGATTGAAAAAGGAAATGCCTAGTCGTCAAGGGGGGGGGGGGGTGTAAAGAGCCCCCCAACCCGGTTGATCACGTGGAATGTGAGAGGGCTGAACGGGCCGATTAAGAGGGCACGGGTACTCGCACACCTAAAGAAACTTAAGGCAGATGTGGTTATGCTTCAGGAAACGCATCTGAAGCTGACAGACCAGGTTAGACTTCGCAAAGGATGGGTGGGGCAGGTGTTTCATTCGGGGCTAGATGCAAAAAACAGGGGGGGTGGCCATACTAGTGGGGAAGCGGGTAATGTTTGAGGCAAACACTATAGTGGCGGATAGTGGGGGCAGATACGTGATGGTGAGTGGCAAACTGCAAGGGGAGGCGGTGGTATTAGTGAACGTGTATGCCCCGAACTGGGATGATGCCAATTTCATGAGGCGTATGTTAGGACGAAACCCGGACCTAGAGGTGGGGAAGTTGGTAATGGGTGGAGACTTTAATACGGTGCTGGACCCAGGGCTGGACAGATCGAGGTCCAGGACTGGAAGGAGGCCGGCTGCAGCTAGGGTGCTTAAGGATTTTATGGTGCAGATGGGAGGAGTAGATCCCTGGAGATTTAGTAGACCTAGGAGTAAGGAGTTTTCGTTTTTCTCCTATGTACATAAAGTATTTTCACGAATAGATTTTTTTGTTTTGGGAAGGGCACTGATCCCAAAGGTGACGGGGACGGAATACACGGCTATAGCCATCTCGGATCATGCTCCACACTGGGTGGACCTGGAGATAGGGGAAGAAAAACAACAGCTTCCACCCTGGAGAATGGACATGGGATTATTGGCGGATGAGGGGGTGCGTTTAAGGGTGAGGGGGTGTATTGAAAGGTACTTGGAACTTAATGATAATGGGTAGGTACAGGTGGGAGTGGTCTGGGAGGCACTGAAGGCAGTGGTTAGAGGGGAGCTGATATCTATTAGGGCACATAAAGGAAAGCAGGAGGGTAGGGAAAGGGCACGGTTGTTGAAAGAACTTCTGAGGGTGGACAGACAATACGCGGAGGCACCGGAGGAGGGACTATACAGGGAAAGGCAAAGGCTACATGTAGAATTTGACTTGTTGACTACGGGTAAGGCAGAGGCACAATGGAGGAAGGCACAGGGTGTACAGTACGAATATGGGGAGAAGGCGAGTAGGTTGTTGGCCCACCAACTGAGGAAAAGGGAAGCAGCGAGGGAGATAGGGTGGGTGAGAGATGAGGAGGGAGAGATGGAGCGGGGAGCGGAGAGAGTGAATGGAGTGTTCAAGGCATTTTATGAAAGATTATATTTATATGAAGCGCAGCCCCCGGATGGGAAGGAGAGAATGTTGTGCTTTCTGGATCAGCTGGAATTTCCTAAGGTGGAGGAACAGGAGAGAGTGGGGCTGGGGGCACAGATTGAGATGGAGGAGGTAGTGAAAGGGATTGGAAGCATACAGGCAGGGAAGGCCCCGGGACCAGATGGATTCCCAGTTGAATTCTATAAGAAATATTTGGACTTGCTGGCCCCGCTACTGATGAGAACCTTTAATGAGGCGAGGGAAAGGGGGCAGCTGCCCCCGACTATGTCAGAGGCAACGATATCGCTCCTCCTAAAGAAGGAAAAAGACCCGCTGCAATGCGGGTCACACAGGCCCATTTCCCTCCTGAATGTAGATGCTAAGATTCTGGCCAAGGTAATGGCAATGAGGATAGAGGACTGTGTCCAGGGGGTGGTCCATGAGGACCAAACTGGGTTTGTGAAGGGGAGACAGCTAAATACAAATATACGGAGGCTGCTAGGGGGAATGATGATGCTCCCACCAGAGGGGGAAGCGGACATAGTGGTGGCGATGGATGCCGAGAAAGCATTTGATGGAGTGGAGTGGGATTATTTGTGGGAGGTGTTGAGGAGATTTGGCTTTGGGGACGGGTATATCAGGTGGGTACAGTTGCTGTATAGGGCCCCGATGGCGAGCGTGGTCACGAATGGACGGGGGTCTGACTATTTTCGGCTCCATAGAGGGACGAGGCAGGGATGTCCTCTGTCCCCGTTATTGTTTGCATTGGCGATTGAACCCCTGGTCATGGCACTGAGGGGTTCCAGGAAGTGGAGGGGAGTACTTAGGGGGGGAGAAGAACACCGGGTATCTCTGTATGCGGATGATTTGTTGTTATATGTGGCGGACCCGGCGGAGGGGATGCCAGAGATAATGCGGATACTTGGGAAGTTTGGGGATTTTTCAGGGTATAAACTGAACATGGGGAAAAGTGAGTTATTTGTGGTGCATCCGGGGGAGCAGAGCAGAGAGATAGAGGATTTACCGTTGAGGAAGGTAACAAGGGACTTCCGGTACTTGGGGATCCAGATAGCCAAGAATTGGGGTACATTACATAGGCTTAATTTAACACAGTTGGTGGAACAGATGGAGGAGGATTTCAAGAGATGGGACAGTCATTGGCAGGTAGGGTGCAGGCGGTTAAAATGGTGGTCCTCCCAAGATTCCTTTTTGTGTTCCAGTGCCTCCCGGTGGTGATCACGAAGGCTTTTTTCAAAAGAATTGAGAAGAGCATTATGAGTTTTGTGTGGGCTGGGAAGACCCCGAGAGTGAGGCGGGGATTCTTGCAGCCTAGTAGGGACAGTGGGGGGCTGGCACTACCGAGCCTAAGTGAGTACTACTGGGCCGCCAATGTTTCAATGGTGTGTAAGTGGATGGGAGAAGGGGAGGGAGCGGTGTGGAAGAGATTGGAGAGGGCGTCCTGCAGGGGGACTAGCCTGCAAGCAATGGTGACGGCCCCATTGCTGTTCTCACCGAAGAAATACACCACAAGCCCGGTGGTGGTGGCTACATTGAAAATTTGGGGGCAGTGGAGACGGCATAGGGGAGGGACGGGAGCTTCGGTGCGGTCCCCGATAAGAAACAATCATAGGTTCGTTCCGGGGAGAATGGATGGGGGATTTGGAGCATGGCAAAGAGCTGGGGTAGTACAATTAAGCGATCTATTTGTAGATGGGACGTTTGCGAGTCTGGAAGCGCTGACGGAGAAATATGGGTTGCCCCAAGGGAATGCATTTCGGTATATGCAATTGAGGGCTTTTGCGAGGCAACAGGTGAGGGAATTCCCGCAGCTCCCGACGCAGGAAGTGCAGGATAGAGTGATCTCAGAGACATGGGTGGGGGACGGTAAGGTGGCGGACATATACAGGGAGATGAGGGACGAGGGGGAGATCATGGTAGATGAGCTGAAAGGGAAATGGGAAGAAGAACTGGGGGAGGAGATTGAGGAGGGGCTGTGGGCTGATGCCCTACGTAGGGTAAACTCATCGTCCACGTGTGCCAGGCTAAGCCTGATACAATTTAAGGTGCTACACAGGTCGCATATGACTGGAGCACGACTTAGTAAATTTTTGGGGGTTGAGGATAGGTGTGCGAGATGCTCGAGAGGCCCAGCGAATCACACCCACATGTTCTGGTCATGCCCGGCACTACAAGGGTTCTGGGTGGGGGTGGCAAAGGTGCTTTCGAAGGTGGTGGGGGTCCGGGTCGAACCAAGCTGGGGGTTGGCTATATTTGGGGTTGCAGAAGAGCCGGGAGTGCAGGAGGCGAGAGAGGCTGACGTGTTGGCCTTTGCGTCCCTTGTAGCCCGGCGCAGGATATTGTTAATGTGGAAGGAAGCCAAACCCCCGGGGGTGGAGACCTGGATAAACGATATGGCAGGGTTCATAAAGTTAGAACGGATTAAGTTCGTGTTACGGGGTTCGGCTCAGGGGTTCACCAGGCGGTGGCAACCGTTCGTCGACTTCCTCACAGAAAGATAGAGGGAATGGAAAAGAAGTAGTTAACAGCAGCAACCCAGGGGGGAGGGGTGGGGGGAGGAATCGGATGGACTCTCAGGGAGGTTATTGTATATGTATAGGTATTTGGTACATGTAATTGTATATTGTGTGCTGGATTGTATTTTTGGAGAGTATTTATTTTGGACAAGGCAGTTGCCATTTAGTTTTGTTTTTTGTTTTTGTTTATATATTACTTATTTATTTGTTTAAAACTGGCCACGGTTATTTATATTGCTTTATTGTTGTGTAAAAGAAACACTACGTATTGTTATGTTTGGCAAAAAAAACTTGAATAAAATATATTTTAAAAAAATATACATTTTAAAATAAATTTAGAGTGCCCAATTCATCTTTTCCCAAATAAGGGTCAATTTAGCGTGGTCAATCCACCTAACCTGCACATCTTTGGGTTGTGGGGGGGGGAACCCACGCAAACAAGGGGAGAATGTGCAAACTCCACCCGGAGAGTGACCCAGAGCCGGGATCGAACTTGGGACCTCGGTGCCGTGAGGCAACAGGACTAACCTACTGTGCCACTGCGGTGCCCTTCCTGTGACTTTTATAAAACAAAAATGACATTATTCTTGAGCCAGAGTTCCATTCTGGGATCTTCCTGGCCACTTTTAACATGAACTGGGACCATGAAACTTCCGATCGCATGACCGGCGGCTCTGAGGTTTTGCAGTGCAGGCTGGGAGTTGCGGTCACTGCTGGGATTACAGGAAGCCTCCCCACCCCAAGAAGCTTCGGCATGTCTATTAAAACTTTATGACAAACGTACAGTTTTTCAAAATTTAATGAGGAGAAAGAAACAAATTGAGCCAGCTTCTGCGTTTCGGAGACTGGGGGCTGGACTCTCCCATTCTGTGGCTACGTCCGCAGGGTCGGTCTGGTCTTACGGCCAGAAAGTTGCCGTCGCCCCTGCACCGATCCTCCGCCCGGGGGGGGGGGGGGGGGGGGGGGGGGGGGCGAGCAGCCGCGCCGCGTAAAGCCTGGCTTTACCTGCGGTTATGACCGCAGAATGGCCGGGCCCATGGCTGCGCATGCTCACGGCGTCGGCCGCACCATACAGCATGGCACCGGCTACGCGCGGACCGGGCCTGCCAAACCTGCCCCCCCGTAACCCCCCTCGCCACCCCCATCCTGAGGCCGTCGCGACGGCGTGCGGCATACTCCGTGAGTACGCCGCTTTTGAGCGGGTGGATCATCGGAAAAACGGCGAGGCCCCTGATTCCAGCGTAAAAATGGATTCTCCGGCTGATCGGCAAAACGCGATTTCGGCGTCGGCGATCTGAGAACTCAGCCCCAAGTGTCGACGCCAACGGAGAATCCGTGGACTTTCACGTCAGAAAGATCGGCGCAGGGGCGGCATGTGGCACAGTGGTTAGCACTGCTGCCTATGGCGTGAGGACCTGGGTTTGAATCCCAGCCCTAGGACACCATCCGTGTGGAGTTTGCACATTCTCCCCGTGTTTGTGTGGGGTTTCACCTCCACAACCCAAAGATGTGCAGATTGGCCACGCTAAATTGCCCCTTAATTGGAAACAAAAATAATTGGGTACTCTAAATTTATTTCAATAAAAAAGAAAGATTGGCGCTGCACAGGGACCGACTCCGTTACCAGTGAGTGCCCGGCACCGGCGCCGTGTGGAACACCATCGAATCCCATGAAAACCGGTGCGGGAATCGCCAGGTCCATGATGGATACTCGCAGGGCTGAGAAGCTGCAGCCATGCATAAACAATACATTTCCCGCCCCACACACACACTGATCGGGGCTGAAAAGATGGGGCAGGTTGTGCTGGAGTGCCCAGACAGCTGATGGGTCGACTGGGGCCAGAGGGCACCCATGGGGGTACCCTGGGCTGGGTCACCCATATTACCCAGGGCACCAGGTTTAAAGCGGGCTGTCAGTGGCATGCACAGCTGCATGGCTTCCTTGCCGGCTGCGGTAATGATGTTGCGTACCCGTCCACCCTGACCCCACAGCCCACCTCCTGGCCACCCCCCCACTACTCCTCCCTCTAGCCCTGGCAGAAGGCCCCCGGCCAGCGGAACGATTGTCGGTGAAGTGTGGCGGTGCTGGATACTGTCCGTACATCCTCTCTCTCTCCCTCTCAGCAGCCACCACGCCAGGTTCACGATTTGTGAGAGCGCACGTGGACCGCGCCATCGGAAACTCGGCCCAACGGATTTCAACTAAGCGCAGCGTGCGTTGCATTGACCCCGTTTTTGAGGAGGCGGAGCATCGTTATTCTGCGTCAAACTGGCGCCTGCCGCAATTTCGGCCTCGGGACGTATTCTCCGCCCGGTCGCATGCTCCATTTTCGGCGTCGTCTAACGGAGAATCCTTCCCATGATATTTTCAGATTCTATATTTCCAGGACCAATAAATTATTAGTGTAAGAATTCTGTCAGTAAAAATGTCTGCCAGTTGGTAACCTGCATCATCCCATTTTATCATGGGAAATCACGTATATCCTGCCAAGGACAAGCCTCAGCCTTTTCTCGGTCACATTTTGTGTTGAATGCACATTAGCGCACAAGAAATAGTTGTCTACATAGAATTCAATGGGCAAACTTTTCTTCAAAAGGACACCGTCAAACTGGTGGAATGAGTAGATCCGTGGATACATTTTGGTAGGAAGAACATGGAGAGACAATAGAAAATACGGGGTAAAATTCTTAAAGGGCTGCAGAAGCAGAGCGACTGGGGATATGTGCGCATTGATCATTGAAGGTGGCAGGACAGGTGGAGGGATCAGTTAATAAAGCAGAGAGTATTCTGGGCATTATGACCAAGGGCAGAGAGCACAAGAACAAAGAGGATATACTGAACTCATACAAGACACTAGTTCAACCTCAGCAGGAATGTTGTGTACAGTTCTGGGTGTCACACAGCAGAAAGGATGCAAACATATTTCAGAGAGTGCAGAAGAGGTTTACAAGAATGGTTCTGATAAAGCACCCACACACAGATCACTCAAATAGAGCCCTCACACAGAGAGCACTCTAATACATCACTCACACAGAGGACACTCAAATACAGCACTCACACAGAGAGCAATCTGATACAGCAAATTCACAGACAGCACTCTAACACAGCACTCACACAGAGAGCACTCTGATACAGCAATCACACAGAGAACACTCGAATTCACCACTCACACAGAGAGCACTCTGATACAGCACTCACACAGAGAGCACTCTGATATAGCACTCACACAGAGAGCACTCTGATACAGCACATTCACAGAGAGCACTCTAATACAGCACTCACACAGAGAGCACTCTGATACAGCACTCACACAGAGAGCACTCTGATACAGCACTCACACAGAGAGCACTCTAATACAGCACTCACACAGAGAGCACTCTGATACAGCACTCACACAGAGAGCACTCTGATACAGCACTCACACAGAGAGCACTCTGATACAGCACTCACACAGAGAGCACTCTGATACAGCACTCACACAGAGAGCACTCTGATACAGCACTCACACAGGGAGCACTCTGATACAGCACATTCACAGAGAGCACTCTGATACAGCACTCACACAGGGAGCACTCTGATACAGCACATTCACAGAGAGCACTCTAACACAGCACTCACACAGAGAGGACTCTGATACAGCACTCACACAGTGAGCACTCTGATACAGCATTCACACAAAGAGCACTCTGATACAGCACTCACGCAGAGAGTACTCTGATACAGCACTCACACAGAGAGCACTCAAATACAGAACTAACACAGAGAGCACTCTGATACAGCACTCACACAGAGAGCACTCTGATACAGCACTCACACAGAGAGCACTCTGAGACAGCATTCACGCAGAGAGCACTCTGATACAGCACTCACACAGAGAGCACTCTGATACAGCACTCACACAGAGAGCGCTCTGATACAGCACTCACACAGAGATTACTCTGATACAGCACATTCACAGAGAGCACCCTGGTACAGCACTCACACAGAGAGCACTCTGATACACCACTTACACAGAGAGCACTTTGATACAGCACTCACACAGAGAGCACTCTGCTACAGCACATTCACAGAGAGCACTCTTATACACCACTCACACAGAGAGCTCTCTCATACAGCACTCACACAGAGAGCAGTCTGATACAGTACATTCACAAAGAGAACTCTAACACAGCACTCACACAGAGAGAACTCTGATACACCACTCACACAGAGAGCACTCTGATACAGCACTCACACAGAGAGCACTCTGATACAGCACTCACACAGAGATTACTCTGATACAGCACATTCACAGAGAGCACTCTGGTACAGCACTCACACAGAGAGCACTCTGATACACCACTTACACAGAGAGCACTTTGATACAGCACTCACACAGAGAGCTCTCTGCGACAGCACATTCACAGAGAGCACTCTGATACACCACTCACACAGAGAGCACTCTGATACAGCACTCGCACAAACAGCACTCTGATACAGCACATTCACAGAGCGCACTCTGATACACCACTCACACAGAGAGCACTCTGATACAGCACATTCACAGAGAGCACTCTGATACACCACTCACACAGATTGCACTCTGATACAGCACTCACACAGAGAGCACTCTGATACAGCACTCACACAGAGAGCACTCTGATACACCACTCACACAGAGTGCACTCTGATACACCACTCACACAGAGAGCACTCTGATACAGCACATTTACAGAGAGCACTCTGATACACCACTCACACAGAGTGCACTCTGATACAGCACTCACACAGAGAGCACTCTGATACAGCACTCACACAGAGAGCACTCTGTTACACCACTCACACAGAGAGCACTCGAACACAGCACTCACTCAGAGAGCACTCTGATAAAGCACTCACACAGAGAGCACTCTGATACAGCACTCACACAGAGAGCACTCTGATACACCACTTACAGAGAGAACACTCTGATACAGCACTCACACAGGGAGCACTCTGATACAGCACATTCACAGAGAGCACTCTGATACACCACACACAGAGAGCACTCTGATACAGCACTCACGCAGAGAGCACTCTGATACAGCAAATTCACAGACAGCACTCTAACACAGCACTCACACAGAGAGCACTCTAATACAGCACTCACACAGAGAGCACTCTGATACAGCAATCACACAGAGAACACTCTAATACACCACTCACACAGAGAGCACTCTGATACAGCACTCACACAGAGAGCACTCTGATATAGCACTCACACAGAGAGCACTCTGATACAGCACATTCACAGAGAGCACTCTAATACAGCACACACAGAGAGCACTCTGATACAGCACTCACACAGAGAGCACTCTGATACAGCACTCACACAGAGAGCACTCTGATACAGCACTCACACAGAGCACTCTGATACAGCACTCACACAGAGAGCACTCTGATACAGCACTCACAGAGAGAGCACTCTGATACAGCACTCACACAGAGAGCACTCTGATACACCACTTACACAGAGAACACTCTGATACAGCACTCACACAGGGAGCACTCTGATACAGCACATTCACAGAGAGCACTCTAACACAGCACTCACACAGAGAGGACTCTGATACAGCACTCACACAGTGAGCACTCTGATACAGCATTCACACAGAGAGCACTCTGATACAGCACTCACGCAGAGAGTACTTTGATACAGCACTCACACAGAGAGCACTCAAATACAGAAGTAACACAGAGAGCACTCTGATACAGCACTCACACAGAGAGCACTCTGATACAGCACTCACACAGAGAGCACTCTGAGACAGCATTCACGCAGAGAGCACTCTGATACAGCACTCACACAGAGAGCACTCTGATACAGCACTCACACAGAGAGCGCTCTGATACAGCACTCACACAGAGATTACTCTGATACAGCACATTCACAGAGAGCACCCTGGTACAGCACTCACACAGAGAGCACTCTGATACACCACTTACACAGAGAGCACTTTGATACAGCACTCACACAGAGAGCACTCTGCTACAGCACATTCACAGAGAGCACTCTGATACACCACTCACACAGAGAGCTCTCTCATACAGCACTCACACAGAGAGCAGTCTGATACAGTACATTCACAAAGAGAACTCTAACACAGCACTCACACAGAGAGAACTCTGATACACCACTCACACAGAGAGCACTCTGATACAGCACTCACACAGAGAGCACTCTGATACAGCACTCACACAGAGATTACTCTGATACAGCACATTCACAGAGAGCACTCTGGTACAGCACTCACACAGAGAGCACTCTGATACACCACTTACACAGAGAGCACTTTGATACAGCACTCACACAGAGAGCTCTCTGCGACAGCACATTCACAGAGAGCACTCTGATACACCACTCACACAGAGAGCACTCTGATACAGCACTCGCACAAACAGCACTCTGATACAGCACATTCACAGAGCGCACTCTGATACACCACTCACACAGAGAGCACTCTGATACAGCACATTCACAGAGAGCACTCTGATACACCACTCACACAGATTGCACTCTGATACAGCACTCACACAGAGAGCACTCTGATACAGCACTCACACAGAGAGCACTCTGATACACCACTCACACAGAGTGCACTCTGATACACCACTCACACAGAGAGCACTCTGATACAGCACATTTACAGAGAGCACTCTGATACACCACTCACACAGAGTGCACTCTGATACAGCACTCACACAGAGAGCACTCTGATACAGCACTCACACAGAGAGCACTCTGTTACACCACTCACACAGAGAGCACTCGAACACAGCACTCACTCAGAGAGCACTCTGATAAAGCACTCACACAGAGAGCACTCTGATACAGCACTCACACAGAGAGCACTCTGATACACCACTTACAGAGAGAACACTCTGATACAGCACTCACACAGGGAGCACTCTGATACAGCACATTCACAGAGAGCACTCTGATACACCACACACAGAGAGCACTCTGATACAGCACTCACGCAGAGAGCACTCTGATACAGCAAATTCACAGACAGCACTCTAACACAGCACTCACACAGAGAGCACTCTAATACAGCACTCACACAGAGAGCACTCTGATACAGCAATCACACAGAGAACACTCTAATACACCACTCACACAGAGAGCACTCTGATACAGCACTCACACAGAGAGCACTCTGATATAGCACTCACACAGAGAGCACTCTGATACAGCACATTCACAGAGAGCACTCTAATACAGCACACACAGAGAGCACTCTGATACAGCACTCACACAGAGAGCACTCTGATACAGCACTCACACAGAGAGCACTCTGATACAGCACTCACACAGAGCACTCTGATACAGCACTCACACAGAGAGCACTCTGATACAGCACTCACACAGAGAGCACTCTGATAAAGCACTCACACAGAGAGCACTCTGATACAGCACTCACACAGAGAGCACTCTGATACACCACTTACACAGAGAACACTCTGATACAGCACTCACACAGGGAGCACTCTGATACAGCACATTCACAGAGAGCACTCTAACACAGCACTCACACAGAGAGGACTCTGATACAGCACTCACACAGTGAGCACTCTGATACAGCATTCACACAGAGAGCACTCTGATACAGCACTCACGCAGAGAGTACTTTGATACAGCACTCACACAGAGAGCACTCAAATACAGAACTAACACAGAGAGCACTCTGATACAGCACTCACACAGAGAGCACTCTGATACAGCACTCACACAGAGAGCACTCTGAGACAGCATTCACGCAGAGAGCACTCTGATACAGCACTCACACAGAGAGCACTCTGATACAGCACTCACACAGAGAGCGCTCTGATACAGCACTCACACAGAGATTACTCTGATACAGCACATTCACAGAGAGCACCCTGGTACAGCACTCACACAGAGAGCACTCTGATACACCACTTACACAGAGAGCACTTTGATACAGCACTCACACAGAGAGCACTCTGCTACAGCACATTCACAGAGAGCACTCTGATACACCACTCACACAGAGAGCTCTCTCATACAGCACTCACACAGAGAGCAGTCTGATACAGTACATTCACAAAGAGAACTCTAACACAGCACTCACACAGAGAGAACTCTGATACACCACTCACACAGAGAGCACTCTGATACAGCACTCACACAGAGAGCACTCTGATACAGCACTCACACAGAGATTACTCTGATACAGCACATTCACAGAGAGCACTCTGGTACAGCACTCACACAGAGAGCACTCTGATACACCACTTACACAGAGAGCACTTTGATACAGCACTCACACAGAGAGCTCTCTGCGACAGCACATTCACAGAGAGCACTCTGATACACCACTCACACAGAGAGCACTCTGATACAGCACTCGCACAAACAGCACTCTGATACAGCACATTCACAGAGCGCACTCTGATACACCACTCACACAGAGGGCACTCTGATACAGCACATTCACAGAGAGCACTCTGATACACCACTCACACAGAGAGCACTCTGATACAGCACATTCACAGAGAGCACTCTGATACACCACTCACACAGATTGCACTCTGATACAGCACTCACACAGAGAGCACTCTGATACAGCACATTCACAGAGAGCACTCTGATACACCTCTCACACAGAGTGCACTCTGATACACCACTCACACAGAGAGCACTCTGATACAGCACATTTACAGAGAGCACTCTGATACACCACTCACACAGAGTGCACTCTGATACAGCACTCACACAGAGAGCACTCTGATACAGCACTCACACAGAGAACACTCTGTTACACCACACACACAGAGAGCACTCGAACACAGCACTCATTCAGAGAGCACTCTGATAAAGCACTCACACAGAGAGCACTCTGATACAGCACTCACCCAGAGAGCACTCTGATACACCACTTACAGAGAGAACACTCTGATACAGCACTCACACAGGGAGCACTCTGATACAGCACATTCACAGAGAGCACTCTGATACACCACACACAGAGAGCACTCTGATACAGCACTCACGCAGAGAGCACTCTGATACAGCACTCACACAGAGAGCACTCTGATACAGCACTCACACAGAGAGCACTCTGATACAGCACTCACACAGAGAGCACTCTGATAAAGCACTCACACAGAGAGCACTCTGATACAGCACTCACACAGAGAGCACTCTGATACACCACTTACACAGAGAACACTCTGATACAGCACTCACACAGGGAGCACTCTGATACAGCACATTCACAGAGAGCACTCTAACACAGCACTCTCACAGAGAGGACTCTGATACAGCACTCACACAGTGAGCACTCTGATACAGCATTCACACAGAGAGCACTCTGATACAGCACTCACGCAGAGAGTACTCTGATACAGCACTCACACAGAGAGCACTCAAATACAGAACTAACACAGAGAGCACTCTGATACAGCACTCACACAGAGAGCACTCTGATACAGCACTCACACAGAGAGCACTCTGAGACAGCATTCACGCAGAGAGCACTCTGATACAGCACTCACACAGAGAGCACTCTGATACAGCACTCACACAGAGAGCGCTCTGATACAGCACTCACACAGAGATTACTCTGATACAGCACATTCACAGAGAGCACCCTGGTACAGCACTCACACAGAGAGCACTCTGATACACCACTTACACAGAGAGCACTTTGATACAGCACTCACACAGAGAGCACTCTGCTACAGCACATTCACAGAGAGCACTCTGATACACCACTCACACAGAGAGCTCTCTCATACAGCACTCACACAGAGAGCAGTCTGATACAGTACATTCACAAAGAGAACTCTAACACAGCACTCACACAGAGAGAACTCTGATACACCACTCACACAGAGAGCACTCTGATACAGCACTCACACAGAGAGCACTCTGATACAGCACTCACACAGAGATTACTCTGATACAGCACATTCACAGAGAGCACTCTGGTACAGCACTCACACAGAGAGCACTCTGATACACCACTTACACAGAGAGCACTTTGATACAGCACTCACACAGAGAGCTCTCTGCGACAGCACATTCACAGAGAGCACTCTGATACACCACTCACACAGAGAGCACTCTGATACAGCACATTCACAGAGAGCACTCTGATACACCACTCACACAGAGAGCACTCTGATACAGCACATTCACAGAGAGCACTCTGATACACCACTCACACAGAGTGCACTCTGATACAGCACTCACACAGAGAGCACTCTGATACAGCACTCACACAGAGAGCACTCTGTTACACCACTCACACAGAGAGCACTCGAACACAGCACACCCTCAGAGAGCACTCTGATAAAGCACTCACACAGAGAGCACTCTGATACAGCACTCACACAGAGAGCACTCTGATACACCACTTACAGAGAGAACACTCTGATACAGCACTCACACAGGGAGAACTCTGATACAGCACACTCACAGAGAGCACTCTGATACACCAGACACAGAGAGCACTCTGATACACCACTCACACAGAGAGCACTCTGATACAGCACATTCACAGAGAGCACTCTGATACACCACTAACACAGAGAGCACTCTGATACAGCACATTCACAGAGAGCACTCTGATACACCACTCACACAGATTGCACTCTGATACAGCACTCACACAGAGAGCACTCTGATACAGCACATTCACAGAGAGCACTCTGATACACCACTCACACAGAGTGCACTCTGATACACCACTCACACAGAGAGCACTCTGATACAGCACATTTACAGAGAGCACTCTGATACACCACTCACACAGAGAGCACTCTGATACAGCACTCACACAGAGAGCACTCTGATACAGCACTCACACAGAGAGCACTCTGATACAGCACTCACACAGAGAGCACTCTGATAAAGCACTCACACAGAGAGCACTCTGATACAGCACTCACACAGAGAGCACTCTGATACACCACTTACACAGAGAACACTCTGATACAGCACTCACACAGGGAGCACTCTGATACAGCACATTCACAGAGAGCACTCTAACACAGCACTCACACAGAGAGGACTCTGATACAGCACTCACACAGTGAGCACTCTGATACAGCATTCACACAGAGGGCACTCTGATACAGCACTCACGCAGAGAGTACTCTGATACAGCACTCACACAGAGAGCACTCAAATACAGAACTAACACAGAGAGCACTCTGATACAGCACTCACACAGAGAGCACTCTGATACAGCACTCACACAGAGAGCACTCTGAGACAGCATTCACGCAGAGAGCACTCTGATAGAGCACTCACACAGAGAGCACTCTGATACAGCACTCACACAGAGAGCGCTCTGATACAGCACTCACACAGAGATTACTCTGATACAGCACATTCACAGAGAGCACCCTGGTACAGCACTCACACAGAGAGCACTCTGATACACCACTTACACAGAGAGCACTTTGATACAGCACTCACACAGAGAGCACTCTGCTACAGCACATTCACAGAGAGCACTCTGATACACCACTCACACAGAGAGCTCTCTCATACAGCACTCACACAGAGAGCAGTCTGATACAGTACATTCACAAAGAGAACTCTAACACAGCACTCACACAGAGAGAACTCTGATACACCACTCACACAGAGAGCACTCTGATACAGCACTCACACAGAGAGCACTCTGATACAGCACTCACACAGAGATTACTCTGATACAGCACATTCACAGAGAGCACCCTGGTACAGCACTCACACAGAGAGCACTCTGATACACCACTTACACAGAGAGCACTTTGATACAGCACTCACACAGAGAGCTCTCTGCGACAGCACATTCACAGAGAGCACTCTGATACACCACTCACACAGAGAGCACTCTGATACAGCACTCGCACAAACAGCACTCTGATACAGCACATTCACAGAGCGCACTCTGATACACCACTCACACAGAGGGCACTCTGATACAGCACATTCACAGAGAGCACTCTGATACACCACTCACACAGAGAGCACTCTGATACAGCACATTCACAGAGAGCACTCTGATACACCACTCACACAGATTGCACTCTGATACAGCACTCACACAGAGAGCACTCTGATACAGCACATTCACAGAGAGCACTCTGATACACCACTCACACAGAGTGCACTCTGATACACCACTCACACAGAGAGCACTCTGATACAGCACATTTACAGAGAGCACTCTGATACACCACTCACACAGAGTGCACTCTGATACAGCACTCACACAGAGAGCACTCTGATATAGCACTCACACAGAGAGCACTCTGTTACACCACTCACACAGAGAGCACTCGAACACAGCACTCACTCAGAGAGCACTCTGATAAAGCACTCACACAGAGAGCACGCTGATACAGCACTCACCCAGAGAGCACTCTGATACACCACTTACAGAGAGAACACTCTGATACAGCACTCACACAGGGAGCACTCTGATACAGCACATTCACAGAGAGCACTCTGATACACCACACACAGAGAGCACTCTGATACAGCACTCACGAAGAGAGCACTCTGATACAGCACTCACACAGAGAGCAGTCTGATACAGTACATTCACAGAGAGAACGCTAACACAGCACTCACACAGAGAGCACTCTAATACAGCACTCACACAGAGAGCACTCTGATACAGCACTCACACAGAGAGCACTCTGATACAGCACTCACACAGAGAGCACTCTGATACAGCACTCACACAGAGAGCACTCTGATAAAGCACTCACACAGAGAGCACTCTGATACAGCACTCACACAGAGAGCACTCTGATACACCACTTACACAGAGAACACTCTGATACAGCACTCACACAGGGAGCACTCTGATACAGCACATTCACAGAGAGCACTCTAACACAGCACTCACACAGAGAGGACTCTGATACAGCACTCACACAGTGAGCACTCTGATACAGCATTCACACAGAGAGCACTCTGATACAGCACTCACGCAGAGAGTACTCTGATACAGCACTCACACAGAGAGCACTCAAATACAGAACTAACACAGAGAGCACTCTGATACAGCACTCACACAGAGAGCACTCTGATACAGCACTCACACAGAGAGCACTCTGAGACAGCATTCACGCAGAGAGCACTCTGATACAGCACTCACACAGAGAGCACTCTGATAGAGCACTCACACAGAGAGCGCTCTGATACAGCACTCACACAGAGATTACTCTGATACAGCACATTCACAGAGAGCACCCTGGTACAGCACTCACACAGAGAGCACTCTGATACACCACTTACACAGAGAGCACTTTGATACAGCACTCACACAGAGAGCACTCTGCTACAGCACATTCACAGAGAGCACTCTTATACACCACTCACACAGAGAGCTCTCTCATACAGCACTCACACAGAGAGCAGTCTGATACAGTACATTCACAAAGAGAACTCTAACACAGCACTCACACAGAGAGAACTCTGATACACCACTCACACAGAGAGCACTCTGATACAGCACTCACACAGAGAGCTCTCTGATACAGCACTCACACAGAGATTACTCTGATACAGCACATTCACAGAGAGCACTCTGGTACAGCACTCACACAGAGAGCACTCTGATACACCACTTACACAGAGAGCACTTTGATACAGCACTCACACAGAGAGCTCTCTGCGACAGCACATTCACAGAGAGCACTCTGATACACCACTCACACAGAGAGCACTCTGATACAGCACTCGCACAAACAGCATTCTGATACAGCACATTCACAGAGCGCACTCTGATACACCACTCACACAGAGAGCACTCTGATACAGCACATTCACAGAGAGCACTCTGATACACCACTCACACAGATTGCACTCTGATACAGCACTCACACAGAGAGCACTCTGATACAGCACTCACACAGAGAGCACTCTGATACACCACTCACACAGAGTGCACTCTGATACACCACTCACACAGAGAGCACTCTGATACAGCACATTTACAGAGAGCACTCTGATACACCACTCACACAGAGTGCACTCTGATACAGCACTCACACAGAGAGCACTCTGATACAGCACTCACACAGAGAGCACTCTGTTACACCACTCACACAGAGAGCACTCGAACACAGCACTCACTCAGAGAGCACTCTGATAAAGCACTCACACAGAGAGCACTCTGATACAGCACTCACACAGAGAGCACTCTGATACACCACTTACAGAGAGAACACTCTGATACAGCACTCACACAGGGAGCACTCTGATACAGCACATTCACAGAGAGCACTCTGATACACCACACACAGAGAGCACTCTGATACAGCACTCACGCAGAGAGCACTCTGATACAGCAAATTCACAGACAGCACTCTAACACAGCACTCACACAGAGAGCACTCTAATACAGCACTCACACAGAGAGCACTCTGATACAGCAATCACACAGAGAACACTCTAATACACCACTCACACAGAGAGCACTCTGATACAGCACTCACACAGAGAGCACTCTGATATAGCACTCACACAGAGAGCACTCTGATACAGCACATTCACAGAGAGCACTCTAATACAGCACACACAGAGAGCACTCTGATACAGCACTCACACAGAGAGCACTCTGATACAGCACTCACACAGCGAGCACTCTGATACAGCACTCACACAGAGAGCACTCTAATACAGCACTCACACAGAGAGCACTCTGATACAGCACTCACACAGAGAGCACTCTGATACAGCACTCACACAGAGAGCACTCTGATACAGCACTCACACAGAGAGCACTCTGATAAAGCACTCACACAGAGAGCACTCTGATACAGCACTCACACAGAGAGCACTCTGATACACCACTTACACAGAGAACACTCTGATACAGCACTCACACAGGGAGCACTCTGATACAGCACATTCACAGAGAGCACTCTAACACAGCACTCACACAGAGAGGACTCTGATACAGCACTCACACAGTGAGCACTCTGATACAGCATTCACACAGAGAGCACTCTGATACAGCACTCACGCAGAGAGTACTCTGATACAGCACTCACACAGAGAGCACTCAAATACAGAACTAACACAGAGAGCACTCTGATACAGCACTCACACAGAGAGCACTCTGATACAGCACTCACACAGAGAGCACTCTGAGACAGCATTCACGCAGAGAGCACTCTGATACAGCACTCACACAGAGAGCACTCTGATACAGCACTCACACAGAGAGCGCTCTGATACAGCACTCACACAGAGATTACTCTGATACAGCACATTCACAGAGAGCACCCTGGTACAGCACTCACACAGAGAGCACTCTGATACACCACTTACACAGAGAGCACTTTGATACAGCACTCACACAGAGAGCACTCTGCTACAGCACATTCACAGAGAGCACTCTGATACACCACTCACACAGAGAGCTCTCTCATACAGCACTCACACAGAGAGCAGTCTGATACAGTACATTCACAAAGAGAACTCTAACACAGCACTCACACAGAGAGAACTCTGATACACCACTCACACAGAGAGCACTCTGATACAGCACTCACACAGAGAGCACTCTGATACAGCACTCACACAGAGATTACTCTGATACAGCACATTCACAGAGAGCACCCTGGTACAGCACTCACACAGAGAGCACTCTGATACACCACTTACACAGAGAGCACTTTGATACAGCACTCACACAGAGAGCTCTCTGCGACAGCACATTCACAGAGAGCACTCTGATACACCACTCACACAGAGAGCACTCTGATACAGCACTCGCACAAACAGCACTCTGATACAGCACATTCACAGAGCGCACTCTGATACACCACTCACACAGAGGGCACTCTGATACAGCACATTCACAGAGAGCACTCTGATACACCACTCACACAGAGAGCACTCTGATACAGCACATTCACAGAGAGCACTCTGATACACCACTCACACAGATTGCACTCTGATACAGCACTCACACAGAGAGCACTCTGATACAGCACATTCACAGAGAGCACTCTGATACACCACTCACACAGAGTGCACTCTGATACACCACTCACACAGAGAGCACTCTGATACAGCACATTTACAGAGAGCACTCTGATACACCACTCACACAGAGTGCACTCTGATACAGCACTCACACAGAGAGCACTCTGATACAGCACTCACACAGAGAGCACTCTGTTACACCACTCACACAGAGAGCACTCGAACACAGCACTCACTCAGAGAGCACTCTGATAAAGCACTCACACAGAGAGCACTCTGATACAGCACTCACCCAGAGAGCACTCTGATACACCACTTACAGAGAGAACACTCTGATACAGCACTCACACAGGGAGCACTCTGATACAGCACATTCACAGAGAGCACTCTGATACACCACACACAGAGAGCACTCTGATACAGCACTCACGCAGAGAGCACTCTGATACAGCACTCACAGAGAGCAGTCTGATACAGTACATTCACAGAGAGAACGCTAACACAGCACTCACACAGAGAGCACTCTAATACAGCACTCACACAGAGAGCACTCTGATACAGCACTCACACAGAGAGCACTCTGATACAGCACTCACACAGAGAGCACTCTGATACAGCACTCACACAGAGAGCACTCTGATAAAGCACTCACACAGAGAGCACTCTGATACAGCACTCACACAGAGAGCACTCTGATACACCACTTACACAGAGAACACTCTGATACAGCACTCACACAGGGAGCACTCTGATACAGCACATTCACAGAGAGCACTCTAACACAGCACTCACACAGAGAGGACTCTGATACAGCACTCACACAGTGAGCACTCTGATACAGCATTCACACAGAGAGCACTCTGATACAGCACTCACGCAGAGAGTACTCTGATACAGCACTCACACAGAGAGCACTCAAATACAGAACTAACACAGAGAGCACTCTGATACAGCACTGACACAGAGAGCACTCTGATACAGCACTCACACAGAGAGCACTCTGAGACAGCATTCACGCAGAGAGCACTCTGATACAGCACTCACACAGAGAGCACTCTGATACAGCACTCACACAGAGAGCGCTCTGATACAGCACTCACACAGAGATTACTCTGATACAGCACATTCACAGAGAGCACCCTGGTACAGCACTCACACAGAGAGCACTCTGATACACCACTTACACAGAGAGCACTTTGATACAGCACTCACACAGAGAGCACTCTGCTACAGCACATTCACAGAGAGCACTCTGATACACCACTCACACAGAGAGCTCTCTCATACAGCACTCACACAGAGAGCAGTCTGATACAGTACATTCACAAAGAGAACTCTAACACAGCACTCACACAGAGAGAACTCTGATACACCACTCACACAGAGAGCACTCTGATACAGCACTCACACAGAGAGCACTCTGATACAGCACTCACACAGAGATTACTCTGATACAGCACATTCACAGAGAGCACTCTGGTACAGCACTCACACAGAGAGCACTCTGATACACCACTTACACAGAGAGCACTTTGATACAGCACTCACACAGAGAGCTCTCTGCGACAGCACATTCACAGAGAGCACTCTGATACACCACTCACACAGAGAGCACTCTGATACAGCACATTCACAGAGAGCACTCTGATACACCACTCACACAGAGAGCACTCTGATACAGCACATTCACAGAGAGCACTCTGATACACCACTCACACAGAGTGCACTCTGATACAGCACTCACACAGAGAGCACTCTGATACAGCACTCACACAGAGAGCACTCTGTTACACCACTCACACAGAGAGCACTCAAACACAGCACTCACTCAGAGAGCACTCTGATAAAGCATTCACACAGAGAGCACTCTGATACAGCACTCACACAGAGAGCACTCTGATACACCACTTACAGAGAGAACACTCTGATACAGCACTCACACAGGGAGCACTCTGATACAGCACACTCACAGAGAGCACTCTGATACACCACACACAGAGAGCACTCTGATACACCACTCACACAGAGAGCACTCTGATACAGCACATTCACAGAGAGCACTCTGATACACCACTCACACAGAGAGCACTCTGATACAGCACATTCACAGAGAGCACTCTGATACACCACTCACACAGATTGCACTCTGATACAGCACTCACACAGAGAGCACTCTGATACAGCACATTCACAGAGAGCACTCTGATACACCACTCACACAGAGTGCACTCTGATACACCACTCACACAGAGAGCACTCTGATACAGCACATTTACAGAGAGCACTCTGATACACCACTCACACAGAGTGCACTCTGATACAGCACTCACACAGAGAGCACTCTGATACAGCACTCACACAGAGAGCACTCTGTTACACCACTCACACAGAGAGCACTCGAACACAGCACTCACTCAGAGAGCACTCTGATAAAGCACTCACACAGAGAGCACTCTGATACAGCACTCACACAGAGAGCACTCTAATACACCACTTACAGAGAGAACACTCTGATACAGCACTCACACAGGGAGCACTCTGATACAGCACATTCACAGAGAGCACTCTGATACACCACTCACACAGAGTGCACTCTGATACAGCACTCACACAGAGAGCACTCTGATACAGCACTCACACAGAGAGCACTCTGTTACACCACTCACACAGAGAGCACTCAAACACAGCACTATCTCAGAGAGCACTCTGATAAAGCATTCACACAGAGAGCACTCTGATACAGCACTCACACAGAGAGCACTCTGATACACCACTTACAGAGAGAACACTCTGATACAGCACTCACACAGGGAGCACTCTGATACAGCACACTCACAGAGAGCACTCTGATACACCACACACAGAGAGCACTCTGATACACCACTCACACAGAGAGCACTCTGATACAGCACATTCACAGAGAGCACTCTGATACACCACTCACACAGAGAGCACTCTGATACAGCACATTCACAGAGAGCACTCTGATACACCACTCACACAGATTGCACTCTGATACAGCACTCACACAGAGAGCACTCTGATACAGCACATTCACAGAGAGCACTCTGATACACCACTCACACAGAGTGCACTCTGATACACCACTCACACAGAGAGCACTCTGATACAGCACATTTACAGAGAGCACTCTGATACACCACTCACACAGAGTGCACTCTGATACAGCACTCACACAGAGAGCACTCTGATACAGCACTCACACAGAGAGCACTCTGTTACACCACTCACACAGAGAGCACTCGAACACAGCACTCACTCAGAGAGCACTCTGATAAAGCACTCACACAGAGAGCACTCTGATACAGCACTCACACAGAGAGCACTCTAATACACCACTTACAGAGAGAACACTCTGATACAGCACTCACACAGGGAGCACTCTGATACAGCACATTCACAGAGAGCACTCTGATACACCACACACAGAGAGCACTCTGATACAGCACTCACGCAGAGAGCACTCTGATACAGCAAATTCAGACAGCACTCTAACACAGCACTCACACAGAGAGCACTCTAATACAGCACTCACACAGAGAGCACTCTGATACAGCAATCACACAGAGAACACCCTAATACACCACTGACACCGAGAGCACTCTGATACAGCACTCACACAGAGAGCACTCTGATATAGCACTCACACAGAGAGCACTCTGATACAGCACATTCACAGAGAGCACTCTAATACAGCACTCACACAGAGAGCACTCTGATACAGCACTCACACAGAGAGCACTCTGATACAGCACTCACACAGAGAGCACTCTGATACAGCACTCACACAGAGAGCACTCTGATAAAGCACTCACACAGAGAGCACTCTGATACAGCACTCACACAGAGAGCACTCTGATACACCACTTACACAGAGAACACTCTGATACAGCACTCACACAGGGAGCACTCTGATACAGCACATTCACAGAGAGCACTCTAACACAGCACTCACACAGAGAGGACTCTGATACAGCACTCACACAGTGAGCACTCTGATACAGCATTCACACTGAGAGCACTCTGATACAGCACTCACGCAGAGAGTACTCTGATACAGCACTCACACAGAGAGCACTCAAATACAGAACTAACACAGAGAGCACTCTGATACAGCACTCACACAGAGAGCACTCTGATACAGCACACACACAGAGAGCACTCTGAGACAGCATTCACGCAGAGAGCACTCTGATACAGCACTCACACAGAGAGCACTCTGATACAGCACTCACACAGAGAGCGCTCTGATACAGCACTCACACAGAGATTACTCTGATACAGCACATTCACAGAGAGCACTCTGGTACAGCACTCACACAGAGAGCAGTCTGATACAGTACATTCACAAAGAGAACTCTAACACAGCACTCACACAGAGAGAACTCTGATACACCACTCACACAGAGAGCACTCTGATACAGCACTCACACAGAGAGCACTCTGATACAGCACTCACACAGAGATTACTCTGATACAGCACATTCACAGAGAGCACTCTGGTACAGCACTCACACAGAGAGCACTATGATACACCACTTACACAGAGAGCACTTTGATACAGCACTCACACAGAGAGCTCTCTGCGACAGCACATTCACAGAGAGCACTCTGATACACCACTCACACAGAGAGCACTCTGATACAGCACTCGCACAAACAGCACTCTGATACAGCACATTCACAGAGCGCACTCTGATACACCACTCACACAGAGAGCACTCTGATACAGCACATTCACAGAGAGTACTCTGATACACCACTCACACAGAGAGCACTCTGATACAGCACATTCACAGAGAGCACTCTGATACACCACTCACACAGATTGCACTCTGATACAGCACTCACACAGAGAGCACTCTGATACAGCACATTCACAGAGAGCACTCTGATAAACCACTCACACAGAGTGCACTCTGATACACCACTCACAGAGAGAGCACTCTGATACAGCACATTTACAGAGAGCACTCTGATACACCACTCACACAGAGTGCACTCTGATACAGCACTCACACAGAGAGCACTCTGATACAGCACTCACACAGAGAGCACTCTGTTACACCACTCACACAGAGAGCACTCGAACACAGCACTCACTCAGAGAGCACTCTGATAAAGCACTCACACAGAGAGCACTCTGCTACAGCACTCACACAGAGAGCACTCTGATACACCACTTACAGAGAGAACACTCTGATACAGCACTCACACAGGGAGCACTCTGATACAGCACATTCACAGAGAGCACTCTGATACAGCACTCACGTAGAGAGCACTCTGATACAGCACTCACACAGAGAACAGTCTGATACAGTACATTCACAGAGAGAACTCTAACACAGCACTCACACAGAGAGCACTCTAATACAGCACTCACACAGAGAGCACTCTGATACAGCACTCACACAGAGAGCACTCTGATTCAGCACTCACACAGAGAGCACTCTGATACAGCACTCACACAGAGAGCACTCTGATAAAGCACTCACACAGAGAGCACTCTGATACAGCACTCACACAGAGAGCACTCTGATACACCACTTACACAGAGAACCCTCTGATACAGCACTCACACAGGGAGCACTCTGATACAGCACATTCACAGAGAGCACTCTAACACAGCACTCACACAGAGAGGACTCTGATACAGCACTCACACAGTGAGCACTCTGATACAGCATTCACACAGAGAGCACTCTGATACAGCACTCACGCAGAGAGTACTCTGATACAGCACTCACACAGAGAGCACTCAAATACAGAACTAACACAGAGAGCACTCTGATACAGCACTCACACAGAGAGCACTCTGATACAGCACTCACACAGAGAGCACTCTGAGACAGCATTCACGCAGAGAGCACTCTGATACAGCACTCACACAGAGAGCACTCTGATACACCACTTACACAGAGAGCACTTTGATACAGCACTGACACAGAGAGCACTCTGCTACAGCACATTCACAGAGAGCACTCTGGTACAGCACTCACACAGAGAGCACTATGATACACCACTTACACAGAGAGCACTTTGATACAGCACTCACACAGAGAGCTCTCTGCGACAGCACATTCACAGAGAGCACTCTGATACACCACTCACACAGAGAGCACTCTGATACAGCACTCGCACAAACAGCACTCTGATACAGCACATTCACAGAGCGCACTCTGATACACCACTCACACAGAGAGCACTCTGATACAGCACATTCACAGAGAGTACTCTGATACACCACTCACACAGAGAGCACTCTGATACAGCACATTCACAGAGAGCACTCTGATACACCACTCACACAGATTGCACTCTGATACAGCACTCACACAGAGAGCACTCTGATACAGCACATTCACAGAGAGCACTCTGATAAACCACTCACACAGAGTGCACTCTGATACACCACTCACAGAGAGAGCACTCTGATACAGCACATTTACAGAGAGCACTCTGATACACCACTCACACAGAGTGCACTCTGATACAGCACTCACACAGAGAGCACTCTGATACAGCACTCACACAGAGAGCACTCTGTTACACCACTCACACAGAGAGCACTCGAACACAGCACTCACTCAGAGAGCACTCTGATAAAGCACTCACACAGAGAGCACTCTGCTACAGCACTCACACAGAGAGCACTCTGATACACCACTTACAGAGAGAACACTCTGATACAGCACTCACACAGGGAGCACTCTGATACAGCACATTCACAGAGAGCACTCTGATACAGCACTCACGTAGAGAGCACTCTGATACAGCACTCACACAGAGAACAGTCTGATACAGTACATTCACAGAGAGAACTCTAACACAGCACTCACACAGAGAGCACTCTAATACAGCACTCACACAGAGAGCACTCTGATACAGCACTCACACAGAGAGCACTCTGATTCAGCACTCACACAGAGAGCACTCTGATACAGCACTCACACAGAGAGCACTCTGATAAAGCACTCACACAGAGAGCATTCTGATACAGCACTCACACAGAGAGCACTCTGATACACCACTTACACAGAGAACCCTCTGATACAGCACTCACACAGGGAGCACTCTGATACAGCACATTCACAGAGAGCACTCTAACACAGCACTCACACAGAGAGGACTCTGATACAGCACTCACACAGTGAGCACTCTGATACAGCATTCACACAGAGAGCACTCTGATACAGCACTCACGCAGAGAGTACTCTGATACAGCACTCACACAGAGAGCACTCAAATACAGAACTAACACAGAGAGCACTCTGATACAGCACTCACACAGAGAGCACTCTGATACAGCACTCACACAGAGAGCACTCTGAGACAGCATTCACGCAGAGAGCACTCTGATACAGCACTCACACAGAGAGCACTCTGATAGAGCACTCACACAGAGAGCGCTCTGATACAGCACTCACACAGAGATTACTCTGATACAGCACATTCACAGAGAGCACCCTGGTACAGCACTCACACAGAGAGCACTCTGATACACCACTTACACAGAGAGCACTTTGATACAGCACTGACACAGAGAGCACTCTGCTACAGCACATTCACAGAGAGCACTCTGATACACCACTCACACAGAGAGCTCTCTCATACAGCACTCACACAGAGAGCAGTCTGATACAGTACATTCACAAAGAGAACTCTAACACAGCACTCACACAGAGAGAACTCTGATACACCACTCACACAGAGAGCACTCTGATACAGCACTCACACAGAGAGCACTCAGATACAGCACTCACACAGAGATTACTCTGATACAGCACATTCACAGAGAGCACTCTGGTACAGCACTCACACAGAGAGCACTCTGATACACCACTTACACAGAGAGCAATTTGATACAGCACTCACACAGAGAGCTCTCTGCGACAGCACATTCACAGAGAGCACTCTGATACACCACTCACACAGAGAGCACTCTGATACAGCACTCGCACAAACAGCACTCTGATACAGCACATTCACAGAGCGCACTCTGATACACCACTCACACAGAGAGCACTCTGATACAGCACATTCACAGAGAGCACTCTGATACACCACTCACACAGAGAGCACTCTGATACAGCACATTCACAGAGAGCACTCTGATACACCACTCACACAGAGTGCACTCTGATACACCACTCACACATAGAGCACTCTGATACAGCACATTTACAGAGAGTGCACTCTGATACAGCACTCACACAGAGAGCACTCTGATACGGCACTAACACAGAGAGCACTCTGTTACACCACTCACACAGAGAGCACTCTGATACAGCACTCACACAGGGAGCACTCTGATACAGCACATTCACAGAGAGCACTCTGATACACCACACACAGAGAGCACTCTGATACAGCACTCACGCAGAGAGCACTCTGATACATCACTCACACAGAGAGCAGTCTGATACAGTACATTCACAGAGAGAACTCTAACACAGCACTCACACAGAGAGGACTCTGATACACCACTCACACAGAGAGCACTCTGATACAGCACTCACACAGAGAGCACTCTGATACAGCACTCACACAGAGATTACTCTGATACAGCACATTCACAGAGAGCACTCTGGTACAGCACTCACACAGAGAGCACTCTGATGCACCACTTACACAGAGAGCACTTTGATACGGCACTCACACAGAGAGCGCTCTGCTACAGCACATTCACAGCGAGCACTCTGATACACCACTCACACAGAGAGCACTCTGATACAGCACTCGCACAGAGAGCACTCTGATACAGCACATTCACAGAGCGCACTCCGATACACCACTCACACAGAGAGCACTCTGATACAGCACATTCACAGAGAGCACTCTGATACACCACTCACACAGAGTGCACTCTGATACAGCACTCACACAGAGAGCACTCTGATACAGCACTCACACAGAGAGCACTCTGAGACAGCATTCACACAGAGAGCACTCTGTTACACCACTCACACAGAGAGCACTCTGATACAGCACTCACACAGGGAGCACTCTGATACACCACTTACACAGAGAACACTCTGATACAGCACTCACACAGTGAGCACTCTGATAGAGCACATTCACAGAGCGCACTCTGATACACCACTCACACAGAGAACACTCTGATACAGCACATTCACAGAGAGCACTCTGATACACCACTCACACAGAGAGCACTCTGATACAGCACTCACACAGAGAGCACTCTGATACAGCACTCACACAGAGAGCACTCTAACACAGCACTCACAGAGAGAGCACTCTGATACGGCACATTCACATAGAGCTCTCTAACACAGCACTCACACAAGGAGCATTCTGATACAGCAGTCACACAGAGAGCACTCTAATACAGCACTCACACAGGGAGCACTCTAACACAGCACTCACACAGAGAGCATTATGATACAGCACTCACACAGAGAGCACTCTGATGCACCACTCACACAGAGAGCACTCCAACACAGCACTCACACAGAGAGCGCTCTACCACAGCACTCACACAGAAAGCACTCTGATACAGCACATTCACAGAGAGCACTCTAACACAGCACTCACACAGAGAGCACTCTGATACACCACTCACACAGAGAGCACTCTGATAACGCACTCACACAGAGAGCACTCTGATACAGCACTCACACAGAGAACACTCTGATACACCACTCACACAGAGAGCACTCTGATACAGCACTCACACAGAGAGCATTCTGATACAGCACTCACACAGAGAGCACTCTGATACACCACTTACACAGAGAACCCTCTGATACAGCACTCACACAGGGAGCACTCTGATACAGCACATTCACAGAGAGCACTCTAACACAGCACTCACACAGAGAGGACTCTGATACAGCACTCACACAGTGAGCACTCTGATACAGCATTCACACAGAGAGCACTCTGATACAGCACTCACGCAGAGAGTACTCTGATACAGCACTCACACAGAGAGCACTCAAATACAGAACTAACACAGAGAGCACTCTGATACAGCACTCACACAGAGAGCACTCTGATACAGCACTCACACAGAGAGCACTCTGAGACAGCATTCACGCAGAGAGCACTCTGATACAGCACTCACACAGAGAGCACTCTGATAGAGCACTCACACAGAGAGCGCTCTGATACAGCACTCACACAGAGATTACTCTGATACAGCACATTCACAGAGAGCACCCTGGTACAGCACTCACACAGAGAGCACTCTGATACACCACTTACACAGAGAGCACTTTGATACAGCACTGACACAGAGAGCACTCTGCTACAGCACATTCACAGAGAGCACTCTGATACACCACTCACACAGAGAGCTCTCTCATACAGCACTCACACAGAGAGCAGTCTGATACAGTACATTCACAAAGAGAACTCTAACACAGCACTCACACAGAGAGAACTCTGATACACCACTCACACAGAGAGCACTCTGATACAGCACTCACACAGAGAGCACTCAGATACAGCACTCACACAGAGATTACTCTGATACAGCACATTCACAGAGAGCACTCTGGTACAGCACTCACACAGAGAGCACTCTGATACACCACTTACACAGAGAGCAATTTGATACAGCACTCACACAGAGAGCTCTCTGCGACAGCACATTCACAGAGAGCACTCTGATACACCACTCACACAGAGAGCACTCTGATACAGCACTCGCACAAACAGCACTCTGATACAGCACATTCACAGAGCGCACTCTGATACACCACTCACACAGAGAGCACTCTGATACAGCACATTCACAGAGAGCACTCTGATACACCACTCACACAGAGAGCACTCTGATACAGCACATTCACAGAGAGCACTCTGATACACCACTCACACAGAGTGCACTCTGATACACCACTCACACATAGAGCACTCTGATACAGCACATTTACAGAGAGTGCACTCTGATACAGCACTCACACAGAGAGCACTCTGATACGGCACTAACACAGAGAGCACTCTGTTACACCACTCACACAGAGAGCACTCTGATACAGCACTCACACAGGGAGCACTCTGATACAGCACATTCACAGAGAGCACTCTGATACACCACACACAGAGAGCACTCTGATACAGCACTCACGCAGAGAGCACTCTGATACATCACTCACACAGAGAGCAGTCTGATACAGTACATTCACAGAGAGAACTCTAACACAGCACTCACACAGAGAGGACTCTGATACACCACTCACACAGAGAGCACTCTGATACAGCACTCACACAGAGAGCACTCTGATACAGCACTCACACAGAGATTACTCTGATACAGCACATTCACAGAGAGCACTCTGGTACAGCACTCACACAGAGAGCACTCTGATGCACCACTTACACAGAGAGCACTTTGATACGGCACTCACACAGAGAGCGCTCTGCTACAGCACATTCACAGCGAGCACTCTGATACACCACTCACACAGAGAGCACTCTGATACAGCACTCGCACAGAGAGCACTCTGATACAGCACATTCACAGAGCGCACTCCGATACACCACTCACACAGAGAGCACTCTGATACAGCACATTCACAGAGAGCACTCTGATACACCACTCACACAGAGTGCACTCTGATACAGCACTCACACAGAGAGCACTCTGATACAGCACTCACACAGAGAGCACTCTGAGACAGCATTCACACAGAGAGCACTCTGTTACACCACTCACACAGAGAGCACTCTGATACAGCACTCACACAGGGAGCACTCTGATACACCACTTACACAGAGAACACTCTGATACAGCACTCACACAGTGAGCACTCTGATAGAGCACATTCACAGAGCGCACTCTGATACACCACTCACACAGAGAACACTCTGATACAGCACATTCACAGAGAGCACTCTGATACACCACTCACACAGAGAGCACTCTGATACAGCACTCACACAGAGAGCACTCTGATACAGCACTCACACAGAGAGCACTCTAACACAGCACTCACAGAGAGAGCACTCTGATACGGCACATTCACATAGAGCTCTCTAACACAGCACTCACACAAGGAGCATTCTGATACAGCAGTCACACAGAGAGCACTCTAATACAGCACTCACACAGGGAGCACTCTAACACAGCACTCACACAGAGAGCATTATGATACAGCACTCACACAGAGAGCACTCTGATGCACCACTCACACAGAGAGCACTCCAACACAGCACTCACACAGAGAGCGCTCTACCACAGCACTCACACAGAAAGCACTCTGATACAGCACATTCACAGAGAGCACTCTAACACAGCACTCACACAGAGAGCACTCTGATACACCACTCACACAGAGAGCACTCTGATAACGCACTCACACAGAGAGCACTCTGATACAGCACTCACACAGAGAACACTCTGATACACCACTCACACAGAGAGCACTCTGATACAGCACTCACACAGAGAGCACTCTGATACAGCACATTCACAGAGAGCACTCATATACACCATTCACACAGAGAGCACTCAGATACAGCACATTCACTGAGAGCACTCTAACATAGCACTCACACAGAGAGCACTCTAACACAGCACTCACACAGAGAGCACTCTGATACAGCACATTCACACACAGAGCACTCTGATACAGCACTCACACAGAGAGCACTCTGATACAGCACTCACACAGAGAGCACTCTGATACAGCACTCACACAGAGAACACTCGGTTACACCACTCACACAGAGAGCACTCGAACACAGCACTCACTCAGAGAGCACTCTGAAAAAGCACTCACACAGAGAGCACTCTGATACAGCACTCACACAGAGAGCACTCTGATACAGCACTCACACAGAGAGCACTCTGATACAGCACTCACACAGAGAGCACTCTGATACAGCACTCACACAGAGAGCACTCTGATACAGCACTCACACAGAGAGCACTCTGATAAAGCACTCACACAGAGAGCACTCTGATACAGCACTCACACAGAGAGCACTCTGATACAGCACTCACACAGAGAGCACTCTGATACAGCACTCACACAGAGAGCACTCTGTTACACCACTCACACAGAGAGCACTCGAACACAGCACTCACTCAGAGAGCACTCTGATAAAGCACTCACACAGAGAGCACTCTGATACAGCACTCACACAGAGAGCACTCTGACACAGCACTCACACAGAGAGGACTCTGATACAGCACATTCACAGAGGGCACTCTAACACAGCACTCACACAGAGAGCACTCTGATACACTACTCACACAGAGCGCACACTAACACAGCACTCACACAGAGAGCACTCTGATACAGCACTCACACAGAGAGCACTCAAATACAGCACTCACACAGGGAGCACTCTAACACAGCACTCACACAGAGAGCATTCTGAAACAGCACTCACACAGAGAGCACTCTAATACAGCACTCACACAGAGAGCACTCTAACACAGCACTCACACCGAGAGCATTATGATACAGCACTCACACAGAGAGCACTCTGATACACTACTCACACAGAGCGCACACTAACACAGCACTCACACAGGGAGCACTCTGATACAGCACTCACACAGAGAGCACTCTAATACAGCACTCACACAGGGAGCACTCTAACACAGCACTCACACAGAGAGCATTCTGAAACAGCACTCACACAGAGAGCACTCTAACACAGCACTCACACAGAGAGGACTCTGATACAGCACATTCACAGAGGGCACACTAACACAGCACTCACACAGAGAGCACTCTGATACAGCACTCACACAGAGAGCACTCTAATACAGCACTCACACAGGGAGCACTCTAACACAGCACTCACACAGAGAGCATTCTGAAACAGCACTCACACAGAGAGCACTCTAATACAGCACTCACACAGGGAGCACTCTAACACAGCACTCACGCCGAGAGCATTATGATACAGCACTCACACAGAGAGCACTCTGATACACCACTCACACAGAGAGCACTCTAACACAGCACTCACACAGAGAGCACTCTACCACAGCACTCACACAGAAAGCACTCTGATACAGCACATTCACAGAGAGCACTCTAACACAGCACTCACACAGAGAGCACTCTCATACACCACTCACACAGAGAGCATTCTGATAACGCACTCACACAGAGAGCACTCTGATACAGCACTCACACAGAGAACACTCTGATACACCACTCACACAGAGAGCACTCTGATACAGCACTCACACAGAGAGCACTCTGATACAGCACATTCACAGAGAGCACTCTGATACACCATTCACACAGAGAGCACTCTGATACAGCACATTCACAGAGAGCACTCTAACATAGCACTCACACAGAGAGCATTCGAACACAGCACTCACACAGAGAGCACTCTGATACAGCACATTCACACAGAGAGCACTCTGATACAGCACTCACACAGAGAGCACTCTGATACAGCACTCACACAGAGAGCACTCTGATACAGCACTCACAGAGAGCACTCTGATACAGCACTCACACAGAGAGCACTCTAATACAGCCCTCACACAGAGAGCACGCTACCACAGCACTCACACAGAAAGCACTCTGATACAGCACATTCACAGAGAGCACTCTAACACAGCACTCACACAGAGAGCACTCTGATACACCACTCACACAGAGAGCATTCTGATAACGCACTCACACAGAGAGCACTCTGATACAGCACTCACACAGAGAACACTCTGATACACCACTCACACAGAGAGCACTCTGATACAGCACTCACACAGAGAGCACTCTGATACAGCACATTCACAGAGAGCACTCTGATACACCATTCACACAGAGAGCACTCTGATACAGCACATTCACAGAGAGCACTCTAACATAGCACTCACACAGAGAGCATTCGAACACAGCACTCACACAGAGAGCACTCTGATACAGCACATTCACACAGAGAGCACTCTGATACAGCACTCACACAGAGAGCACTCTGATACAGCACTCACACAGAGAGCACTCTGATACAGCACTCACACAGAGAGCACTCTGATAAAGCACTCACACAGAGAGCACTCTGATACAGCACTCACACAGAGAGCACTCTGACACAGCACTCACACAGAGAGGACTCTGATACAGCACATTCACAGAGGGCACTCTAACACAGCACTCACACAGAGAGCACTCTGATACACTACTCACACAGAGCGCACACTAACACAGCACTCACACAGAGAGCACTCTGATACAGCACTCACACAGAGAGCACTCAAATACAGCACTCACACAGGGAGCACTCTAACACAGCACTCACACAGAGAGCATTCTGAAACAGCACTCACACAGAGAGCACTCTAATACAGCACTCACACAGGGAGCACTCTAACACAGCACTCACACCGAGAGCATTATGATACAGCACTCACACAGAGAGCACTCTGATACACCACTCACACAGAGAGCACTCTGATACAGCACTCACACAGAGAGCACTCTGATACAGCACTCACACAGAGATTACTCTGATACAGCACATTCACAGAGAGCACTCTGGTACAGCACTCACACAGAGAGCATTCTGAAACAGCACTCACACAGAGAGCACTCTAACACAGCACTCACACAGAGAGGACTCTGATACAGCACATTCACAGAGGGCACACTAACACAGCACTCACACAGAGAGCACTCTGATACAGCACTCACACAGAGAGCACTCTAATACAGCACTCACACAGGGAGCACACTAACACAGCACTCACACAGAGAGCATTCTGAAACAGCACTCACACAGAGAGCACTCTAATACAGCACTCACACAGGGAGCACTCTAACACAGCACTCACGCCGAGAGCATTATGATACAGCACTCACACAGAGAGCACTCTGATACACCACTCACACAGAGAGCACTCTAACACAGCACTCACACAGAGAGCACTCTACCACAGCACTCACACAGAAAGCACTCTGATACAGCACTCACACAGAGAGCACTCTCATACACCACTCACACAGAGAGCATTCTGATAACGCACTCACACAGAGAGCACTCTGATACAGCACTCACACAGAGAACACTCTGATACACCACTCACACAGAGAGCACTCTGATACAGCACTCACACAGAGAGCACTCTGATACAGCACATTCACAGAGAGCACTCTGATACACCATTCACACAGAGAGCACTCTGATACAGCACATTCACAGAGAGCACTCTAACATAGCACTCACACAGAGAGCATTCGAACACAGCACTCACACAGAGAGCACTCTGATACAGCACATTCACACAGAGAGCACTCTGATACAGCACTCACACAGAGAGCACTCTGATACAGCAATCACACAGAGAGCACTCTGATACAGCACTCACACAGAGAGCACTCTGATACAGCACTCACAGAGAGCACTCTGATACAGCACTCACACAGAGAGCACTCTAATACAGCCCTCACACAGAGAGCACGCTACCACAGCACTCACACAGAAAGCACTCTGATACAGCACATTCACAGAGAGCACTCTAACACAGCACTCACACAGAGAGCACTCTGATACACCACTCACACAGAGAGCATTCTGATAACGCACTCACACAGAGAGCACTCTGATACAGCACTCACACAGAGAACACTCTGATACACCACTCACACAGAGAGCACTCTGATACAGCACTCACACAGAGAGCACTCTGATACAGCACATTCACAGAGAGCACTCTGATACACCATTCACACAGAGAGCACTCTGATACAGCACATTCACAGAGAGCACTCTAACATAGCACTCACACAGAGAGCATTCGAACACAGCACTCACACAGAGAGCACTCTGATACAGCACATTCACACAGAGAGCACTCTGATACAGCACTCACACAGAGAGCACTCTGATACAGCACTCACACAGAGAGCACTCTGATACAGCACTCACACAGAGAGCACTCTGATAAAGCACTCACACAGAGAGCACTCTGATACAGCACTCACACAGAGAGCACTCTGACACAGCACTCACACAGAGAGGACTCTGATACAGCACATTCACAGAGGGCACTCTAACACAGCACTCACACAGAGAGCACTCTGATACACTACTCACACAGAGCGCACACTAACACAGCACTCACACAGAGAGCACTCTGATACAGCACTCACACAGAGAGCACTCAAATACAGCACTCACACAGGGAGCACTCTAACACAGCACTCACACAGAGAGCATTCTGAAACAGCACTCACACAGAGAGCACTCTAATACAGCACTCACACAGGGAGCACTCTAACACAGCACTCACACCGAGAGCATTATGATACAGCACTCACACAGAGAGCACTCTGATACACCACTCACACAGAGAGCACTCTGATACAGCACTCACACAGAGAGCACTCTGATACAGCACTCACACAGAGATTACTCTGATACAGCACATTCACAGAGAGCACTCTGGTACAGCACTCACACAGAGAGCACTCTGATACACCACTTACACAGAGAGCACTTTGATACGGCACTCACACAGAGAGCGCTCTGCTACAGCACATTCACAGCGAGCACTCTGATACACCACTCACACAGAGAGCACTCTGATACAGCACTCGCACAGAGAGCACTCTGATACAGCACATTCACAGAGCGCACTCCGATACACCACTCACACAGAGAGCACTCTAATACAGCACATTCACAGAGAGCACTCTGATACACCACTCACACAGAGTGCACTCTGATACAGCACTCACACAGAGAGCACTCTGATACAGCACTCACACAGAGAGCACTCTGAGACAGCATTCACACAGAGAGCACTCTGTTACACCACTCACACAGAGAGCACTCTAACACAACACTCACTCAGAGAGCACTCTGATAAAGCACTCACACAGAGAGGACTCTGATACACCACTTACACAGAGAACACTCTGATACAGCACTCACACAGTGAGCACTCTGATAGAGCACATTCACAGAGCGCACTCTGATACACCACTCACACAGAGAACACTCTGATACAGCACATTCACAGAGAGCACTCTGATACACCACTCACACAGAGAGCACTCTGATACAGCACTCACACAGAGAGCACTCTGATACAGCACTCACACAGAGAGCACTCTAACACAGCACTCACAGAGAGAGCACTCTGATACAGCACATTCACATAGAGCTCTCTAACACAGCACTCACACAGAGAGCATTCTGATACAGCAGTCACACAGAGAGCACTCTAATACAGCACTCACACAGGGAGCACTCTAACACAGCACTCACACAGAGAGCATTATGATACAGCACTCACACAGAGAGCACTCTGATGCACCACTCACACAGAGAGCACTCCAACACAGCACTCACACAGAGAGCGCTCTACCACAGCACTCACACAGAAAGCACTCTGATACAGCACATTCACAGAGAGCACTCTAACACAGCACTCACACAGAGAGCACTCTGATACACCACTCACACAGAGAGCACTCTGATAACGCACTCACACAGAGAGCACTCTGATACAGCACTCAAACAGAGAACACTCTGATACACCACTCACACAGAGAGCACTCTGATACAGCACTCACACAGAGAGCACTCTGATACAGCACATTCACAGAGAGCACTCTGATACACCATTCACACAGAGAGCACTCTGATACAGCACATTCACAGAGAGCACTCTGATACAGCACATTCACAGAGAGCACTCTAACATAGCACTCACACAGAGAGCATTCGAACACAGCACTCACACAGAGAGCACTCTGATACAGCACATTCACACAGAGAGCACTCTGATACAGCACTCACACAGAGAGCACTCTGATACAGCACTCACACAGAGAGCACTCTGATACAGCACTCACACAGAGAGCACTCTGATAAAGCACTCACACAGAGAGCACTCTGATACAGCACTCACACAGAGAGCACTCTGACACAGCACTCACACAGAGAGGACTCTGATACAGCACATTCACAGAGGGCACTCTAACACAGCACTCACACAGAGAGCACTCTGATACACTACTCACACAGAGCGCACACTAACACAGCACTCACACAGAGAGCACTCTGATACAGCACTCACACAGAGAGCACTCAAATACAGCACTCACACAGGGAGCACTCTAACACAGCACTCACACAGAGAGCATTCTGAAACAGCACTCACACAGAGAGCACTCTAATACAGCACTCACACAGGGAGCACTCTAACACAGCACTCACACCGAGAGCATTATGATACAGCACATTCACAGAGAGCACTCTAACATAGCACTCATACAGAGAGCACTCTAACACAGCACTCACACAGAGAGCACTCTGATACAGCACATTCACACACAGAGCACTCTGATACAGCACTCACACAGAGAGCACTCTGATACAGCACTCACACAGAGAGCACTCTGATACAGCACTCACACAGAGAGCACTCTGTTACACCACTCACACAGAGAGCACTCGAACACAGCACTCACTCAGAGAGCACTCTGATAAAGCACTCACACAGAGAGCACTCTGATACAGCACTCACACAGAGAGCACTCTGATACAGCTCTCACACAGAGAGCACTCTGATACAGCACTCACACAGAGAGCACTCTGATACAGCACTCACACAGAGAGCACTCTGATACATCACTCACACAGAGAGCACTCTGATAAAGCACTCACACAGAGAGCACTCTGATACAGCACTCACACAGAGAGCACTCTGATACAGCACTCACACAGAGAGCACTCTGATACAGCACTCACACAGAGAGCACTCTGATACAGCACTCACACAGAGAGCACTCTGTTACACCACTCACACAGAGAGCACTCGAACACAGCACTCACTCAGAGAGCACTCTGATAAAGCACTCACACAGAGAGTACTCTGATACAGCACTCACACAGAGAGCACTCTGACACAGCACTCACACAGAGAGCACTCTAACACAGCACAAACACAGAGAGCACTCTGATACACCGCTCACACAGAGAGCACTCTAACACAGCACTCACACAGAGAGCGCTCTGATACAGCACTCACACAGAGATCACTCTGATACAGCACATTCACAGAGAGCACTCTAACACAGCACTCACCCAGAGAGCACTCTGATACAGCACTCACACTGAGAGCACTCTGATACACCACTCACACAGAGAGCATTCTGATATAGCACTCACACAGAGAGCACTCTAACACAGCACTCACACAGAGAGCACTCTGATACACCAGTCACACAGAGAGCACTCTGATACGGCACATTCACATAGAGCTCTCTAACACAGCACTCACACAGAGAGCACTCTGATACACCACTCAGACAGAGAGCACACTGATACAGCACTCACACAGAGAGCACTCTGACACAGCACTCACACAGAGAGGACTCTGATACAGCACATTCATAGAGGGCACTCTAACACAGCACTCACACAGAGAGCACTCTGATACACTACTCACACAGAGCGCACACTAACACAGCACTCACACAGAGAGCACTCTGATACAGCACTCACACAGAGAGCACTCAAATACAGCACTCACACAGGGAGCACTCTAACACAGCACTCACACAGAGAGCATTCTGAAACAGCACTCACACAGAGAGCACTCTAATACAGCACTCACACAGGGAGCACTCTAACACAGCACTCACACCGAGAGCATTATGATACAGCACTCACACAGAGAGCACTCTGATACACTACTCACACAGAGCGCACACTAACACAGCACTCACACAGAGAGCACTCTGATACAGCACTCACACAGGGAGCACTCTAACACAGCACTCACACAGAGAGCATTCTGAAACAGCACTCACACAGAGAGCACTCTAATACAGCACTCACACAGGGAGCACTCTAACACAGCACTCACACAGAGAGCATTCTGAAACAGCACTCACACAGAGAGCACTCTAACACAGCACTCACACAGAGAGGACTCTGATACAGCACATTCACAGAGGGCACTCTAACACAGCACTCACACAGAGAGCACTCTGATACAGCACTCACACAAAGAGCACTCTGATACACCACTCACACAGAGAGCACTCTGATACACCACTCACACAGAGAGCACTCTGATACAGCACTCACACAGAGAGCACTCAAATACAGCACTCACACAGAGAGCACTCTAATACAGCACTCACACAGGGAGCACTCTAACACAGCACTCACACAGAGAGCATTCTGAAACAGCACTCACAGAGAGCACTCTAATACAGCACTCACACAGGGAGCACTCTAACACAGCACTCACACCGAGAGCATTATGATACAGCACTCACACAGAGAGCACTCTGATACACCACTCACACAGAGAGCATTCTGATAACGCACTCACACAGAGAGCACTCTGATACAGCACTCACACAGAGATCACTCTGATACACCACTCACACAGAGAGCACTCTGATACAGCACTCACACAGAGAGCACTCTGATACAGCACATTCACAAATAGCACTCTGATACACCATTCACACAGAGAGCACTCTGATACAGCACATTCACAGAGAGCACTCTAACATAGCACTCACACAGAGAGCATTCGAACACAGTGCTCACACAGAGAGCACTCTGATACAGCACATTCACACAGAGAGCACTCTGATACAGCACTCACACAGAGAGCACTCTGATACAGCAATCACACAGAGAGCACTCTAACACAGCACTCACACAGAGAGTATTCTGAAACAGCACTCACACAGACAGCACTCTGATACAGCACTCACACAGAGAGCACTCTAATACAGCACTCACACAGGGAGCACTCTAACACAGCACTCACACAGAGAGCATTCTGAAACAGCACTCACACAGAGAGCACTCTAATACAGCACTCACACAGGGAGCACTCTAATACAGCACTCACACAGGGAGCACTCTAACACAGCACTCACACAGAGAGCATTCTGATACAGCAATCACACAGAGAGCACTCTAACACAGCACTCACACAGAGAGCATTCTGAAACAGCACTCACACAGACAGCACTCTGATACAGCACTCACACAGAGAGCACTCTAATACAGCACTCACACAGGGAGCACTCTAACACAGCACTCACACAGAGAGCATTCTGAAACAGCACTCACACAGAGAGCACTCTAATACAGCACTCACACAGGGAGCACTCTAACACAGCACTCACACAGAGAGCATTCTGAAACAGCACTCACACAGAGAGCACTCTAACACAGCACTCACACAGTGAGGACTCTGATACAGCACATTCACAGAGGGCACTCTAACACAGCACTCACACAGAGAGCACTCTGATACAGCACTCACACAGAGAGCACTCTGATACACCACTCACACAGACAGCACTCTGATACACCACTCACACAGAGAGCACTCTGATACACTACTCACACAGAGCGCACACTAACACAGCACTCACACAGACAGCACTCTGATACAGCACTCACACAGAGAGCACTCTAATACAGCACTCACACAGGGAGCACTCTAACACAGCACTCACACAGAGAGCATTCTGAAACAGCACTCACACAGAGAGCACTCTAATACAGCACTCACACAGGGAGCACTCTAACACAGCACTCACACCGAGAGCATTATGATACAGCACTCACACAGAGAGCACTCTGATACACCACTCACACAGAGAGCATTCTGATAACGCACTCACACAGAGAGCACTCTGATACAGCACTCACACAGAGAACACTCTGATACACCACTCACACAGAGAGCACTCTGATACAGCACTCACACAGAGAGCACTCTGATACAGCACATTCACAAATAGCACTCTGATACACCATTCACACAGAGAGCACTCTGATACAGCACATTCACAGAGAGCACTCTAACATAGCACTCACACAGAGAGCATTCGAACACAGTGCTCACACAGAGAGCACTCTGATACAGCACATTCACACAGAGAGCACTCTGATACAGCACTCACACAGAGAGCACTCTGATACACCACTCACACAGAGAGCATTCTGATAACGCACTCACACAGAGAGCACTCTGATACAGCACTCACACAGAGAACACTCTGATACACCACTCACACAGAGAGCACTCTGATACAGCACTCACACAGAGAGCACTCTGATACAGCACATTCACAAATAGCACTCTGATACACCATTCACACAGAGAGCACTCTGATACAGCACATTCACAGAGAGCACTCTAACATAGCACTCACACAGAGAGCATTCGAACACAGTGCTCACACAGAGAGCACTCTGATACAGCACATTCACACAGAGAGCACTCTGATACAGCACTCACACAGAGAGCACTCTGATACAGCAATCACACAGAGAGCACTCTGATAGAGCACATTCACACAGAGAGCACTCTGATACAGCACTCACAGAGAGAGCACTCTGATACAGCACTCACACAGAGAGCACTCTGATACAGCACATTCACACAGAGAGCACTCTGATACAGCACTCACACAGAGAGCACTCTGATACAGCACTCACACAGAGAGCACTCTGATACAGCACATTCACACAGAGAGCACTCTGATACAGCACTCACAGAGAGCACTCTGATACAGCACTCACACAGAGAGCACTCTAATACAGCCCTCACACAGAGAGCACTCTACCACAGCACTCACACAGAAAGCACTCTGATACAGCACATTCACAGAGAGCACTCTAACACAGCACTCACACAGAGAGCACTCTGATACACCACTCACACAGAGAGCATTCTGATAACGCACTCACACAGAGAGCACTCTGATACAGCACTCACACAGAGAACACTCTGATACACCACTCACACAGAGAGCACTCTGATACAGCACTCACACAGAGAGCACTCTGATACAGCACATTCACAGAGAGCACTCTGATACACCATTCACACAGAGAGCACTCTGATACAGCACATTCACAGAGGGCACTCTAACATAGCACTCACACAGGGAGCATTCGAACACAGCACTCACACAGAGAGCACTCTGATACAGCACATTCACACAGAGAGCACTCTGATACAGCACTCACACAGAGAGCACTCTGATACAGCACTCACACAGAGAGCACTCTGATACAGCACTCACACAGAGAGCACTCTGATACAGCACTCACACAGAGAGCACTCTGATACACTACTCACACAGAGCGCACACTAACACAGCACTCACACAGAGAGCACTCTGATACAGCACTCACACAGAGAGCACTCAAATACAGCACTCACACAGGGAGCACTCTAACACAGCACTCACACAGAGAGCATTCTGAAACAGCACTCACACAGAGAGCACTCTAATACAGCACTCACACAGGGAGCACTCTAACACAGCACTCACACCGAGAGCATTATGATACAGCACTCACACAGAGAGCACTCTGATACACTACTCACACAGAGCGCACACTAACACAGCACTCACACAGAGAGCACTCTGATACAGCACTCACACAGGGAGCACTCTAACACAGCACTCACACAGAGAGCATTCATAAACAGCACTCACACAGAGAGCACTCTAATACAGCACTCACACAGGGAGCACTCTAACACAGCACTCACACAGAGAGCATTCTGAAACAGCACTCACACAGAGAGCACTCTAACACAGCACTCACACAGAGAGGACTCTGATACAGCACATTCACAGAGGGCACTCTAACACAGCACTCACACAGAGAGCACTCTGATACAGCACTCACACAGAGAGCACTCTGATACACCACTCACACAGAGAGCACTCTGATACACCACTCACACAGAGAGCACTCTGATACACTACTCACACAGAGCGCACACTAACACAGCACTCACACAGACAGCACTCTGATACAGCACTCACACAGAGAGCACTCTAATACAGCACTCACACAGGGAGCACTCGAACACAGCACTCACACAGAGAGCATTCTGAAACAGCACTCACACAGAGAGCACTCTAATACAGCACTCACACAGGGAGCACTCTAACACAGCACTCACACCGAGAACATTATGATACAGCACTCACACAGAGAGCACTCTGATACACCACTCACACAGAGAGCATTCTGATAACGCACTCACACAGAGAGCACTCTGATACAGCACTCACACAGAGAACACTCTGATACACCACTCACACAGAGAGCACTCTGATACAGCACTCACACAGAGAGCACTCTGATACAGCACATTCACAAATAGCACTCTGATACACCATTCACACAGAGAGCACTCTGATACAGCACATTCACAGAGAGCACTCTAACATAGCACTCACACAGAGAGCATTCGAACACAGTGCTCACACAGAGAGCACTCTGATACAGCACATTCACACAGAGAGCACTCTGATACAGCATTCACACAGAGAGCACTCTGATACAGCAATCACACAGAGAGCACTCTGATACAGCACTCACACAGAGAGCACTCTGATACAGCACTCACACAGGGAGCACTCTAACACAGCACTCACACAGAGAGCATTCTGAAACAGCACTCACACAGAGAGCACTCTAATACAGCACTCACACAGGGAGCACTCTAACACAGCACTCACACAGAGAGCATTCTGAAACAGCACTCACACAGAGAGCACTCTAACACAGCACTCACACAGAGAGGACTCTGATACAGCACATTCACAGAGGGCACTCTAACACAGCACTCACACAGAGAGCACTCTGATACAGCACTCACACAGAGAGCACTCTGATACACCACTCACACAGAGAGCACTCTGATACACCACTCACACAGAGAGCACTCTGATACACTACTCACACAGAGCGCACACTAACACAGCACTCACACAGACAGCACTCTGATACAGCACTCACACAGAGAGCACTCTAATACAGCACTCACACAGGGAGCACTCTAACACAGCACTCACACAGAGAGCATTCTGAAACAGCACTCACACAGAGAGCACTCTAATACAGCACTCACACAGGGAGCACTCTAACACAGCACTCACACCGAGAGCATTATGATACAGCACTCACACAGAGAGCACTCTGATACACCACTCACACAGAGTGCATTCTGATAACGCACTCACACAGAGAGCACTCTGATACAGCACTCACACAGAGAACACTCTGATACACCACTCACACAGAGAGCACTCTGATACAGCACTCACACAGAGAGCACTCTGATACAGCACATTCACAAATAGCACTCTGATACACCATTCACACAGAGAGCACTCTGATACAGCACATTCACACAGAGAGCACTCTGATACAGCACATTCACAGAGAGCACTCTAACATAGCACTCACACAGAGAGCATTCGAACACAGTGCTCACACAGAGAGCACTCTGATACAGCACATTCACACAGAGAGCACTGTGATACAGCACTCACACAGAGAGCACTCTGATACAGCAATCACACAGAGAGCACTCTGATACAGCACTCACACAGAGAGCACTCTAACACAGCACTCACACAGAGATTACTCTGATACAGCACTCACACACAGAGCACTCTACCACAGCACTCACACAGAAAGCACTCTGATACAGCACATTCACAGAGAGCACTCTAACACAGCACTCACACAGAGGGCACTCTGATACAGCACATTCACACAGAGAGCACTGTGATACAGCACTCACACAGAGAGCACTCTGATACAGCACTCACACAGAGAGCACTCTGATACAGCACTCACAGAGAGCACTCTGATACAGCACTCACACAGAGAGCACTCTAATACAGCCCTCACACACAGAGCACTCTACCACAGCACTCACACAGAAAGCACTCTGATACAGCACATTCACAGAGAGCACTCTAACACAGCACTCACACAGAGAGCACTCTGATACACCACTCACACAGAGAGCATTCTGATAACGCACTCACACAGAGAGCACTCTGATACAGCACTCACACAGAGAACACTCTGATACACCACTCACACAGAGAGCACTCTGATACAGCACTCACACAGAGAGCACTCTGATACAGCACTCACACAGAGAACACTCTGATACACCACTCACACAGAGAGCACTCTGATACAGCACTCACACAGAGAGCACTCTGATACAGCACATTCACAGAGAGCACTCTGATACACCATTCACACAGAGAGCACTCTGATACAGCACATTCACAGAGGGCACTCTAACATAGCACTCACACAGAGAGCATTCGAACACAGCACTCACACAGAGAGCACTCTGATACAGCACATTCACACAGAGAGCACTCTGATACAGCACTCACACAGAGAGCACTCTGATACAGCACTCACACAGAGAGCACTCTGATACAGCACTCACACAGAGAGCACTCTGATACAGCACTCACACAGAGAGCACTCTGATACAGCACTCACACAGAGAGCACTCTAATACAGCCCTCACACAGAGAGCACTCTGATACACCTCTCACACAGAGAGCATTCTGATACAGCACTCACACAGAGAGCACTCTGTTACAGCACTCACACAGAGAGCACTCTGATACAGCACTCACACAGAGAGCACTCTGATACAGCACTCACACAGAGAGCACTCTGATACAGCACTGACACAGAGAGCACTCTAATACAGCCCTCACACAGAGAGCACTCTGATACACCACTCACACAGAGAGCATTCTGATATAGCACTCACACAGAGAGCACTCTAACACAGCACTCACACAGAGAGCACTCTGATACACCACTCACACAGAGAGCACTCCAACACAGCACAAACACAGAGAGCACTCTGATACACCACTCACACAGAGAGCACTCTAACACAGCACTCACACAGAGAGCGCTCTGATACAGCAATCACACAGAGATCACTCTGATACAGCACATTCACAGAGAGCACTCTAACACAGCACTCACCCAGAGAGCACTCTGATACAGCACTCACACTGAGAGCACTCTGATACACCACTCACACAGAGAGCACTCTGATACACCAGTCACACAGAGAGCACTCTAACACAGCACTCACACAGAGAGCACTCTAATACAGCACTCACACAGAGAGCACTCTGATACAGCACTCACACAGAGAGCACTCTAACACAGCACTCACACAGAGAGCACTCTGATACGGCACATTCACATAGAGCTCTCTAACACAGCACTCACACAGAGAGCACTCTGATACACCACTCAGACAGAGAGCACACTGATACAGCACTCACACAGAGAGTACTCTGATACACCTCTCACACAGAGAGCACTCTGATACAGCACTCACACAGAGAGCACTCTAATACAGCCCTCACACAGAGAGCACTCTACCACAGCACTCACACAGAAAGCACTGATACAGCACTTTCACAGAGAGCACTCTAACACAGCACTCACACAGAGAGCACTCTGATACACCACTCACACAGAGAGCATTCTGATAACGCACTCACACAGAGAGCACTCTGATACAGCACTCACACAGAGAACACTCTGATACACCACTCACACAGAGAGCACTCTGATACAGCACTCACACAGAGAGCACTCTGATACAGCACATTCACAGAGAGCACTCTGATACACCATTCACACAGAGAGCACTCTGATACAGCACATTCACAGAGAGCACTCTAACATAGCACTCACACAGAGAGCATTCGAACACAGCACTCACACAGAGAGCACTCTGATACAGCACATTCACACAGAGAGCACTCTGATACAGCACTCACACAGAGAGCACTCTGATATAGCACTCACACAGAGAGCACTCTGATACAGCACTCACACAGAGAGCACTCTGATACAGCACTCACACAGAGAGCACTCTGATACAGCACTCACACAGAGAGCACTCTAATACAGCCCTCACACAGAGAGCACTCTAACACAGCACTCACACAGAGAGCGCTCTGATACAGCAATCACACAGAGATCACTCTGATACAGCACATTCACAGAGAGCACTCTAACACAGCACTCACCCAGAGAGCACTCTGATACAGCACTCACACTGAGAGCACTCTGATACACCACTCACACAGAGAGCACTCTGATACACCAGTCACACAGAGAGCACTCTAACACAGCACTCACACAGAGAGCACTCTAATACAGCACTCACACAGAGAGCACTCTGATACAGCACTCACACAGAGAGCACTCTAACACAGCACTCACACAGAGAGCACTCTGATACGGCACATTCACATAGAGCTCTCTAACACAGCACTCACACAGAGAGCACTCTGATACACCACTCAGACAGAGAGCACACTGATACAGCACTCACACAGAGAGTACTCTGATACACCTCTCACACAGAGAGCACTCTGATACAGCACTCACACAGAGAGCACTCTAATACAGCCCTCACACAGAGAGCACTCTACCACAGCACTCACACAGAAAGCACTGATACAGCACTTTCACAGAGAGCACTCTAACACAGCACTCACACAGAGAGCACTCTGATACACCACTCACACAGAGAGCATTCTGATAACGCACTCACACAGAGAGCACTCTGATACAGCACTCACACAGAGAACACTCTGATACACCACTCACACAGAGAGCACTCTGATACAGCACTCACACAGAGAGCACTCTGATACAGCACATTCACAGAGAGCACTCTGATACACCATTCACACAGAGAGCACTCTGATACAGCACATTCACAGAGAGCACTCTAACATAGCACTCACACAGAGAGCATTCGAACACAGCACTCACACAGAGAGCACTCTGATACAGCACATTCACACAGAGAGCACTCTGATACAGCACTCACACAGAGAGCACTCTGATATAGCACTCACACAGAGAGCACTCTGATACAGCACTCACACAGAGAGCACTCTGATACAGCACTCACACAGAGAGCACTCTGATACAGCACTCACACAGAGAGCACTCTAATACAGCCCTCACACAGAGAGCACTCTGATACACCTCTCACACAGAGAGCACTCTGTTACAGCACTCACACAGAGAGCACTCTGTTACAGCACTCACACAGAGAGCACTCTGATACAGCACTCACACAGAGAGCACTCTGATACAGCACTCACACAGAGAGCACTCTGATACAGCACTCACACAGTGAGCACTCTGATACACCACTCACACAGAGAGCACTCTAACACAGTACTCACACAGAGAGCACTCTGATACAGCACTCACACAGAGAGCACTCTAATACAGCCCTCACACAGAGAGCACTCTGATACACCACTCACACAGAGAGCATTCTGATATAGCACTCACACAGAGAGCACTCTAACACAGCACTCACACAGAGAGCACTCTGATACACCACTCACACAGACAGCACTCTAACACAGCACTCACACAGAGAGCACTCTAATACAGCACTCACACAGGGAGCACTCTAACACAGCACTCACACCGAGAGCATTATGATACAGCACTCACACAGAGAGCACTCTGATACACTACTCACACAGAGCGCACACTAACACAGCACTCACACAGAGAGCACTCTGATACAGCACTCACACAGGGAGCACTCTAACACAGCACTCACACAGAGAGCATTCTGAAACAGCACTCACACAGAGAGCACTCTAATACAGCACTCACACAGGGAGCACTCTAACACAGCACTCACACAGAGAGCATTCTGAAACAGCACTCACACAGAGAGCACTCTAACACAGCACTCACACAGAGAGGACTCTGATACAGCACATTCACAGAGGGCACTCTAACACAGCACTCACACAGAGAGCACTCTGATACAGCACTCACACAGAGAGCACTCTGATACACCACTCACACAGAGAGCACTCTGATACACCACTCACACAGAGAGCACTCTGATACACTACTCACACAGAGCGCACACTAACACAGCACTCACACAGAGAGCACTCTGATACAGCACTCACACAGAGAGCACTTTAATACAGCACTCACACAGAGAGCACTCTGATACACCACTCACACAGAGAGCACTCTGATACACTACTCACACAGAGCGCACACTAACACAGCACTCACACAGGGAGCACTCTAACACAGCACTCACACAGAGAGCATTCTGAAACAGCACTCACACAGAGAGCACTCTAATACAGCACTCACACAGGGAGCACTCTAAGACAGCACTCACACCGAGAGCATTATGATACAGCACTCACACAGAGAGCACTCTGATACACCACTCACACAGAGAGCACTCTAACACAGCACTCACACAGAGAGCACTCTGATACAGCACTCACACAGAGAGCACTCTGATAGAGCACTCACACAGAGAGCACTCTGATACACCTCTCACACAGAGAGCACTCTAACACAGCACTCACAGACAGAACACTCTGATACAGCACTCACACAGAGAGCATTCTGATACACCTCTCACACAGAGAGCACTCTGATACAGCACTCACACAGAGAGCACTCTAACACAGCACTCACACAGAGAGCACTCTGATACAGCACTCACACAGAGAGCACTCTAACACAGCACTCAGACAGAGAGCACTCTGATACGGCACATTCACATAGAGCTCTCTAACACAGCACTCACACAGAGATCACTCTGATACACCACTCAGACAGAGAGCACACTGATACAGCACTCACACAGAGAGCACTCTGACACAGCACTCACACAGAGAGGACTCTGATACAGCACATTCACAGAGGGCACTCTAACACAGCACTCACACAGAGAGCACTCTGATACACTACTCACACAGAGCGCACACTAACACAGCACTCACACAGAGAGCACTCTGATACAGCACTCACACAGAGAGCACTCAAATACAGCACTCACACAGGGAGCACTCTAACACAGCACTCACACAGAGAGCATTCTGAAACAGCACTCACACAGAGAGCACTCTAATACAGCACTCACACAGGGAGCACTCTAACACAGCACTCACACCGAGAGCATTATGATACAGCACTCACACAGAGAGCACTCTGATACACTACTCACACAGAGCGCACACTAACACAGCACTCACACAGAGAGCACTCTGATACAGCACTCACACAGGGAGCACTCTAACACAGCACTCACACAGAGAGCATTCTGAAACAGCACTCACACAGAGAGCACTCTAATACAGCACTCACACAGGGAGCACTCTAACACAGCACTCACACAGAGAGCATTCTGAAACAGCACTCACACAGAGAGCACTCTGATACACCACTCACACAGAGAGCACTCTGATACACCACTCACACAGAGAGCACTCTGATACACTACTCACACAGAACGCACACTAACACAGCACTCACACAGAGAGCACTCTGATACAGCACTCACACAGAGAGCACTTTAATACAGCACTCACACAGGGAGCACTCTAACACAGCACTCACACAGAGAGCATTCTGAAACAGCACTCACACAGAGAGCACTCTAATACAGCACTCACACAGCGAGCACTCGAAGACAGCACTCACACCGAGAGCATTATGATACAGCACTCACACAGAGAGCACTCTGATACACCACTCACACAGAGAGCACTCTAACACAGCACTCACACAGAGAGCACTCTGATACAGCACTCACACAGAGAGCACTCTGATAGAGCACTCACACAGAGAGCACTCTGATACACCTCTCACACAGAGAGCACTCTAACACAGCACTCACAGACAGAACACTCTGATACAGCACTCACACAGAGAGCATTCTGATACACCTCTCACACAGAGAGCACTCTGATACAGCACTCACACAGAGAGCACTCTAACACAGCACTCACACAGAGAGCACTCTGATACAGCACTCCCACAGAGAGCACTCTAACACAGCACTCAGACAGAGAGCACTCTGATACGGCACATTCACATAGAGCTCTCTAACACAGCACTCACACAGAGATCACTCTGACACACCACTCAGACAGAGAGCACACTGATACAGCACTCACACAGAGAGCACTCTGACACAGCACTCACACAGAGAGGACTCTGATACAGCACATTCACAGAGGGCACTCTAACACAGCACTCACACAGAGAGCACTCTGATACACTACTCACACAGAGCGCACACTAACACAGCACTCACACAGAGAGCACTCTGATACAGCACTCACACAGAGAGCACTCAAATACAGCACTCACACAGGGAGCACTCTAACACAGCACTCACACAGAGAGCATTCTGAAACAGCACTCACACAGAGAGCACTCTAATACAGCACTCACACAGGGAGCACTCTAACACAGCACTCACACCGAGAGCATTATGATACAGCACTCACACAGAGAGCACTCTGATACACTACTCACACAGAGCGCACACTAACACAGCACTCACACAGAGAGCACTCTGATACAGCACTCACACAGGGAGCACTCTAACACAGCACTCACACAGAGAGCATTCTGAAACAGCACTCACACAGAGAGCACTCTAATACAGCACTCACACAGGGAGCACTCTAACACAGCACTCACACAGAGAGCATTCTGAAACAGCACTCACACAGAGAGCACTCTAACACAGCACTCACACAGAGAGGACTCTGATACAGCACATTCACAGAGGGCACTCTAACACAGCACTCACACAGAGAGCACTCTGATACAGCACTCACACAGAGAGCACTCTGATACACCACTCACACAGAGAGCACTCTGATACACCACTCACACAGAGAGCACTCTGATACACTACTCACACAGAGCGCACACTAACACAGCACTCACACAGAGAGCACTCTGATACAGCACTCACACAGAGAGCACTCTAATACAGCACTCACACAGGGAGCACTCTAACACAGCACTCACACAGAGAGCATTCTGAAACAGCACTCACACAGAGAGCACTCTAATACAGCACTCACACAGGGAGCACTCTAACACAGCACTCACACCGAGAGCATTATGATACAGCACTCACACAGAGAGCACTCTGATACACCACTCACACAGAGAGCACTCTAACACAGCACTCACACCGAGAGCATTATGATACAGCACTCACACAGCGGGCACTCTGATATACCACTCACACAGAGAGCACTCTGATACACCACTCACACAGAGAGCACTCTACCACAGCACTCACACAGAAAGCACTCTGATACAGCACATTCACAGAGAGCACTCTAACACAGCACTCACACAGAGAGCACTCTGATACACCACTCACACAGAGAACATTCTGATAACGCACTCACACAGAGAGCACTCTGATACAGCACTCACACAGAGAACACTCTGATACACCACTCACACAGAGAGCACTCTAATACAGCCCTCACACAGAGAGCACTCTACCACAGCACTCACACAGAGAGCATCTGATACAGCACATTCACAGAGAGCACTCTGATACACCATTCACACAGAGAGCACTCTGATACAGCACATTCACAGAGAGCACTCTAACATAGCACTCACACAGAGAGCATTCGAACACAGCACTCACACAGAGAGCACTCTGATACAGAACATTCACACAGAGAGCACTCTGATACAGCACTCACACAGAGAGCACTCTGATACAGCAATCACACAGAGAGCACTCTGACACAGCACTCACACAGAGAGCACTCTGATACAGCACTCACAGAGAGCACTCTGATACAGCACTCACACAGAGAGCACTCTAATACAGCCCTCACACAGAGAGCACTCTACCACAGCACTCACACAGAAAGCACTCTGATACAGCACATTCACAGAGAGCACTCTAACACAGCACTCACACAGAGAGCACTCTGATACACCACTCACACAGAGAGCATTCTGATAACGCACTCACACAGAGAGCACTCTGATACAGCACTCACACAGAGAACACTCTGATACACCACTCACACAGAGAGCACTCTGATACAGCACTCACACAGAGAGCACTCTGATACAGCACATTCACAGAGAGCACTCTGTTACACCATTCACACAGAGAGCACTCTGATACAGCACATTCACAGAGAGCACTCTAACATAGCACTCACACAGAGAGCATTCGAACACAGCACTCACACAGAGAGCACTCTGATACAGCACATTCACACAGAGAGCACTCTGATACAGCACTCACACAGAGAGCACTCTGATACAGCACTCACACAGAGAGCACTCTGATACAGCACTCACACAGAGAGCACTCTGATACAGCACTCACACAGAGAGCACTCTGATACAGCACTCACACAGAGAGCACTCTAATACAGCCCTCACACAGAGAGCACTCTGATACACCTCTCACACAGAGAGCATTCTGATACAGCACTCACACAGAGAGCACTCTGTTACAGCACTCACACAGAGAGCACTCTGATACAGCACTCACACAGAGAGCACTCTGATACAGCACTCACACAGAGAGCACTCTGATACAGCACTCACACAGAGAGCACTCTGATACACCACTCACACAGAGAGCACTCTAACACAGCACTCACACAGAGAGCACTCTGATACCGCACTCACACAGAGAGCACTCTGATACCGCACTCACACAGAGAGCACTCTGATACAGCACTGACACAGAGAGCACTCTAATACAGCCCTCACACAGAGAGCACTCTGATACACCACTCACACAGAGGGCATTCTGATATAGCACTCACACAGAGAGCACTCTAACACAGCACTCACACAGAGAGCACTCTGATACACCACTCACACAGAGAGCACTCTAACACAGCACAAACACAGAGAGCACTCTGATACACCACTCACACAGAGCGCACTCTAACACAGCACTCACACAGAGAGCGCTCTGATACAGGACTCACACAGAGATCACTCTGATACAGCACATTCACAGAGAGCACTCTAACACAGCACTCACCCAGAGAGCACTCTGATACAGCACTCACACTGAGAGCACTCTGATACACCACTCACACAGAGAGCACTCTGATACACCAGTCACACAGAGAGCACTCTAACACAGCACTCACACAGAGAGCACTCTAATACAGCACTCACACAGAGAGCACTCTGATACAGCACTCACACAGAGAGCACTCTAACACAGCACTCACACAGAGAGCACTCTGATACGGCACATTCACATAGAGCTCTCTAACACAGCACTCACACAGAGAGCACTCTGATACACCACTCAGACAGAGAGCACACTGATACAGCACTCACACAGAGAGTACTCTGATACACCTCTCACACAGAGAGCACTCTGATACAGCACTCACACAGAGAGCACTCTAATACAGCCCTCACACAGAGAGCACTCTACCACAGCACTCACACAGAAAGCACTGATACAGCACTTTCACAGAGAGCACTCTAACACAGCACTCACACAGAGAGCACTCTGATACACCACTCACACAGAGAGCATTCTGATAACGCACTCACACAGAGAGCACTCTGATACAGCACTCACACAGAGAACACTCTGATACACCACTCACACAGAGAGCACTCTGATACAGCACTCACACAGAGAGCACTCTGATACAGCACATTCACAGAGAGCACTCTGATACACCATTCACACAGAGAGCACTCTGATACAGCACATTCACAGAGAGCACTCTAACATAGCACTCACACAGAGAGCATTCGAACACAGCACTCACACAGAGAGCACTCTGATACAGCACATTCACACAGAGAGCACTCTGATACAGCACTCACACAGAGAGCACTCTGATATAGCACTCACACAGAGAGCACTCTGATACAGCACTCACACAGAGAGCACTCTGATACAGCACTCACACAGAGAGCACTCTGATACAGCACTCACACAGAGAGCACTCTAATACAGCCCTCACACAGAGAGCACTCTAACACAGCACTCACACAGAGAGCGCTCTGATACAGCAATCACACAGAGATCACTCTGATACAGCACATTCACAGAGAGCACTCTAACACAGCACTCACCCAGAGAGCACTCTGATACAGCACTCACACTGAGAGCACTCTGATACACCACTCACACAGAGAGCACTCTGATACACCAGTCACACAGAGAGCACTCTAACACAGCACTCACACAGAGAGCACTCTAATACAGCACTCACACAGAGAGCACTCTGATACAGCACTCACACAGAGAGCACTCTAACACAGCACTCACACAGAGAGCACTCTGATACGGCACATTCACATAGAGCTCTCTAACACAGCACTCACACAGAGAGCACTCTGATACACCACTCAGACAGAGAGCACACTGATACAGCACTCACACAGAGAGTACTCTGATACACCTCTCACACAGAGAGCACTCTGATACAGCACTCACACAGAGAGCACTCTAATACAGCCCTCACACAGAGAGCACTCTACCACAGCACTCACACAGAAAGCACTGATACAGCACTTTCACAGAGAGCACTCTAACACAGCACTCACACAGAGAGCACTCTGATACACCACTCACACAGAGAGCATTCTGATAACGCACTCACACAGAGAGCACTCTGATACAGCACTCACACAGAGAACACTCTGATACACCACTCACACAGAGAGCACTCTGATACAGCACTCACACAGAGAGCACTCTGATACAGCACATTCACAGAGAGCACTCTGATACACCATTCACACAGAGAGCACTCTGATACAGCACATTCACAGAGAGCACTCTAACATAGCACTCACACAGAGAGCATTCGAACACAGCACTCACACAGAGAGCACTCTGATACAGCACATTCACACAGAGAGCACTCTGATACAGCACTCACACAGAGAGCACTCTGATATAGCACTCACACAGAGAGCACTCTGATACAGCACTCACACAGAGAGCACTCTGATACAGCACTCACACAGAGAGCACTCTGATACAGCACTCACACAGAGAGCACTCTAATACAGCCCTCACACAGAGAGCACTCTGATACACCTCTCACACAGAGAGCACTCTGTTACAGCACTCACACAGAGAGCACTCTGTTACAGCACTCACACAGAGAGCACTCTGATACAGCACTCACACAGAGAGCACTCTGATACAGCACTCACACAGAGAGCACTCTGATACAGCACTCACACAGTGAGCACTCTGATACACCACTCACACAGAGAGCACTCTAACACAGTACTCACACAGAGAGCACTCTGATACAGCACTCACACAGAGAGCACTCTAATACAGCCCTCACACAGAGAGCACTCTGATACACCACTCACACAGAGAGCATTCTGATATAGCACTCACACAGAGAGCACTCTAACACAGCACTCACACAGAGAGCACTCTGATACACCACTCACACAGACAGCACTCTAACACAGCACTCACACAGAGAGCACTCTAATACAGCACTCACACAGGGAGCACTCTAACACAGCACTCACACCGAGAGCATTATGATACAGCACTCACACAGAGAGCACTCTGATACACTACTCACACAGAGCGCACACTAACACAGCACTCACACAGAGAGCACTCTGATACAGCACTCACACAGGGAGCACTCTAACACAGCACTCACACAGAGAGCATTCTGAAACAGCACTCACACAGAGAGCACTCTAATACAGCACTCACACAGGGAGCACTCTAACACAGCACTCACACAGAGAGCATTCTGAAACAGCACTCACACAGAGAGCACTCTAACACAGCACTCACACAGAGAGGACTCTGATACAGCACATTCACAGAGGGCACTCTAACACAGCACTCACACAGAGAGCACTCTGATACAGCACTCACACAGAGAGCACTCTGATACACCACTCACACAGAGAGCACTCTGATACACCACTCACACAGAGAGCACTCTGATACACTACTCACACAGAGCGCACACTAACACAGCACTCACACAGAGAGCACTCTGATACAGCACTCACACAGAGAGCACTTTAATACAGCACTCACACAGAGAGCACTCTGATACACCACTCACACAGAGAGCACTCTGATACACTACTCACACAGAGCGCACACTAACACAGCACTCACACAGGGAGCACTCTAACACAGCACTCACACAGAGAGCATTCTGAAACAGCACTCACACAGAGAGCACTCTAATACAGCACTCACACAGGGAGCACTCTAAGACAGCACTCACACCGAGAGCATTATGATACAGCACTCACACAGAGAGCACTCTGATACACCACTCACACAGAGAGCACTCTAACACAGCACTCACACAGAGAGCACTCTGATACAGCACTCACACAGAGAGCACTCTGATAGAGCACTCACACAGAGAGCACTCTGATACACCTCTCACACAGAGAGCACTCTAACACAGCACTCACAGACAGAACACTCTGATACAGCACTCACACAGAGAGCATTCTGATACACCTCTCACACAGAGAGCACTCTGATACAGCACTCACACAGAGAGCACTCTAACACAGCACTCACACAGAGAGCACTCTGATACAGCACTCACACAGAGAGCACTCTAACACAGCACTCAGACAGAGAGCACTCTGATACGGCACATTCACATAGAGCTCTCTAACACAGCACTCACACAGAGATCACTCTGATACACCACTCAGACAGAGAGCACACTGATACAGCACTCACACAGAGAGCACTCTGACACAGCACTCACACAGAGAGGACTCTGATACAGCACATTCACAGAGGGCACTCTAACACAGCACTCACACAGAGAGCACTCTGATACACTACTCACACAGAGCGCACACTAACACAGCACTCACACAGAGAGCACTCTGATACAGCACTCACACAGAGAGCACTCAAATACAGCACTCACACAGGGAGCACTCTAACACAGCACTCACACAGAGAGCATTCTGAAACAGCACTCACACAGAGAGCACTCTAATACAGCACTCACACAGGGAGCACTCTAACACAGCACTCACACCGAGAGCATTATGATACAGCACTCACACAGAGAGCACTCTGATACACTACTCACACAGAGCGCACACTAACACAGCACTCACACAGAGAGCACTCTGATACAGCACTCACACAGGGAGCACTCTAACACAGCACTCACACAGAGAGCATTCTGAAACAGCACTCACACAGAGAGCACTCTAATACAGCACTCACACAGGGAGCACTCTAACACAGCACTCACACAGAGAGCATTCTGAAACAGCACTCACACAGAGAGCACTCTGATACACCACTCACACAGAGAGCACTCTGATACACCACTCACACAGAGAGCACTCTGATACACTACTCACACAGAACGCACACTAACACAGCACTCACACAGAGAGCACTCTGATACAGCACTCACACAGAGAGCACTTTAATACAGCACTCACACAGGGAGCACTCTAACACAGCACTCACACAGAGAGCATTCTGAAACAGCACTCACACAGAGAGCACTCTAATACAGCACTCACACAGCGAGCACTCGAAGACAGCACTCACACCGAGAGCATTATGATACAGCACTCACACAGAGAGCACTCTGATACACCACTCACACAGAGAGCACTCTAACACAGCACTCACACAGAGAGCACTCTGATACAGCACTCACACAGAGAGCACTCTGATAGAGCACTCACACAGAGAGCACTCTGATACACCTCTCACACAGAGAGCACTCTAACACAGCACTCACAGACAGAACACTCTGATACAGCACTCACACAGAGAGCATTCTGATACACCTCTCACACAGAGAGCACTCTGATACAGCACTCACACAGAGAGCACTCTAACACAGCACTCACACAGAGAGCACTCTGATACAGCACTCCCACAGAGAGCACTCTAACACAGCACTCAGACAGAGAGCACTCTGATACGGCACATTCACATAGAGCTCTCTAACACAGCACTCACACAGAGATCACTCTGACACACCACTCAGACAGAGAGCACACTGATACAGCACTCACACAGAGAGCACTCTGACACAGCACTCACACAGAGAGGACTCTGATACAGCACATTCACAGAGGGCACTCTAACACAGCACTCACACAGAGAGCACTCTGATACACTACTCACACAGAGCGCACACTAACACAGCACTCACACAGAGAGCACTCTGATACAGCACTCACACAGAGAGCACTCAAATACAGCACTCACACAGGGAGCACTCTAACACAGCACTCACACAGAGAGCATTCTGAAACAGCACTCACACAGAGAGCACTCTAATACAGCACTCACACAGGGAGCACTCTAACACAGCACTCACACCGAGAGCATTATGATACAGCACTCACACAGAGAGCACTCTGATACACTACTCACACAGAGCGCACACTAACACAGCACTCACACAGAGAGCACTCTGATACAGCACTCACACAGGGAGCACTCTAACACAGCACTCACACAGAGAGCATTCTGAAACAGCACTCACACAGAGAGCACTCTAATACAGCACTCACACAGGGAGCACTCTAACACAGCACTCACACAGAGAGCATTCTGAAACAGCACTCACACAGAGAGCACTCTAACACAGCACTCACACAGAGAGGACTCTGATACAGCACATTCACAGAGGGCACTCTAACACAGCACTCACACAGAGAGCACTCTGATACAGCACTCACACAGAGAGCACTCTGATACACCACTCACACAGAGAGCACTCTGATACACCACTCACACAGAGAGCACTCTGATACACTACTCACACAGAGCGCACACTAACACAGCACTCACACAGAGAGCACTCTGATACAGCACTCACACAGAGAGCACTCTAATACAGCACTCACACAGGGAGCACTCTAACACAGCACTCACACAGAGAGCATTCTGAAACAGCACTCACACAGAGAGCACTCTAATACAGCACTCACACAGGGAGCACTCTAACACAGCACTCACACCGAGAGCATTATGATACAGCACTCACACAGAGAGCACTCTGATACACCACTCACACAGAGAGCACTCTAACACAGCACTCACACCGAGAGCATTATGATACAGCACTCACACAGCGGGCACTCTGATATACCACTCACACAGAGAGCACTCTGATACACCACTCACACAGAGAGCACTCTACCACAGCACTCACACAGAAAGCACTCTGATACAGCACATTCACAGAGAGCACTCTAACACAGCACTCACACAGAGAGCACTCTGATACACCACTCACACAGAGAACATTCTGATAACGCACTCACACAGAGAGCACTCTGATACAGCACTCACACAGAGAACACTCTGATACACCACTCACACAGAGAGCACTCTAATACAGCCCTCACACAGAGAGCACTCTACCACAGCACTCACACAGAGAGCATCTGATACAGCACATTCACAGAGAGCACTCTGATACACCATTCACACAGAGAGCACTCTGATACAGCACATTCACAGAGAGCACTCTAACATAGCACTCACACAGAGAGCATTCGAACACAGCACTCACACAGAGAGCACTCTGATACAGAACATTCACACAGAGAGCACTCTGATACAGCACTCACACAGAGAGCACTCTGATACAGCAATCACACAGAGAGCACTCTGACACAGCACTCACACAGAGAGCACTCTGATACAGCACTCACAGAGAGCACTCTGATACAGCACTCACACAGAGAGCACTCTAATACAGCCCTCACACAGAGAGCACTCTACCACAGCACTCACACAGAAAGCACTCTGATACAGCACATTCACAGAGAGCACTCTAACACAGCACTCACACAGAGAGCACTCTGATACACCACTCACACAGAGAGCATTCTGATAACGCACTCACACAGAGAGCACTCTGATACAGCACTCACACAGAGAACACTCTGATACACCACTCACACAGAGAGCACTCTGATACAGCACTCACACAGAGAGCACTCTGATACAGCACATTCACAGAGAGCACTCTGTTACACCATTCACACAGAGAGCACTCTGATACAGCACATTCACAGAGAGCACTCTAACATAGCACTCACACAGAGAGCATTCGAACACAGCACTCACACAGAGAGCACTCTGATACAGCACATTCACACAGAGAGCACTCTGATACAGCACTCACACAGAGAGCACTCTGATACAGCACTCACACAGAGAGCACTCTGATACAGCACTCACACAGAGAGCACTCTGATACAGCACTCACACAGAGAGCACTCTGATACAGCACTCACACAGAGAGCACTCTAATACAGCCCTCACACAGAGAGCACTCTGATACACCTCTCACACAGAGAGCATTCTGATACAGCACTCACACAGAGAGCACTCTGTTACAGCACTCACACAGAGAGCACTCTGATACAGCACTCACACAGAGAGCACTCTGATACAGCACTCACACAGAGAGCACTCTGATACAGCACTCACACAGAGAGCACTCTGATACACCACTCACACAGAGAGCACTCTAACACAGCACTCACACAGAGAGCACTCTGATACCGCACTCACACAGAGAGCACTCTGATACCGCACTCACACAGAGAGCACTCTGATACAGCACTGACACAGAGAGCACTCTAATACAGCCCTCACACAGAGAGCACTCTGATACACCACTCACACAGAGGGCATTCTGATATAGCACTCACACAGAGAGCACTCTAACACAGCACTCACACAGAGAGCACTCTGATACACCACTCACAC